>NW_021822722.1:158770-275109 GCF_901001165.1 Salmo trutta
GTGTCATTATAACTTCACCATGCTCAAAGGAATATTCAATGTCTGCTTTTCCTATTTTAACCCATCTAACAATAGGTGCCCTTCTTTGCGAGGCATTGGAACCCTCCCTGGTCTTTGTGCTTGAATTTGTGCTTGAAATTCACTGCTCGACTGAGGGACCTTACAGATTCATTAATTATCTGAATTAATGAATAAAATGAAGAGCAGGTTACAGAGTTGTTGATTGTCCACTGTCAACATTCTGGAACTCTTGATGTCATAATCGACTCTTCTATTACATCATGTTGGGTCCATATCTTATGTATCTTTGACAGTGAACAGTAAACCCAAATCACTTTTACAAAGCACAGCTGACCAGTTAGTAGTTTGACTTGTAATTTGTACTGCCTACTTTTGAAAGACAATTTCTTTCATCAAAATGGCACAGCTCGCCCAGAAAGGTGGGCTGTGCAACATGAAGATGTTATTTTTGGCTGTTATTTTCTGTCTCCTATCGCCTGCTGCTACAAATGTGTTGGCTTCTTCGTCTTCGGACCAGAAGACTTTGATGCCAGTGAAGGACCACTCTGTTCGGAACAACCCTGACGCTACAAAAGAGACCAATTTTAAGACATTGCTGGAACAACTTGAGAGTTTACGGGTGAAAGACGATTCTTCTCCAGGTAATGTGGGCCAGTTGACAAAAGGATATTCCTCAAAAATTGCCAAGTACCCCTCGGAGCTTGTGGAGCCCCTGATTTCTGTTCCAGAGCACAAGCCTTTGATGCCAGTGAAGGACCACCCTGTTCAGGACATCCCCAATGTTGCAAAACTGACCAAAATGGTGCAAGTGGACCAGATGCTGGAACAACTTGAGAGGGTGAAAGATGATACTTTCACAGGTAAAGCTAAAGTCCCCCAGAAGATTGTGGAGAAACTTATTCCTTATCTACTGGCTTACAAGCAAACAGCATTACATGGTGACGATGACGTCTTCAAAGAAAATGTTCAGGCTTCAGCTCCAAAAGCTCAGAAGAGCACCCTGAAGATCAAACCCAGAGTCAACATATTGACCGACCCTTCTTACTCCGAGCCACTTGTGAAGGTGAACCTGATTTTGGGGATCTTTTTCTATGGCTTCATCGTAATAGTGGTTCTCTATGATGCTGTGAGAATCTCCAAGGAGGCTAGAAGGAGATCTGATGCTATGGCCGCTGCCAGGCTGAAGAAAAGACAACCAGCCACCGATGAACCACAGACACTGGTGTCCAGAGTTCGGGAGAGCATATCTTCACACTTTGGTTTGAAACAGGCATCATCCACACCACAGTGTGCCCACATTTCTGACAATTCGGCAAAAGAGTTGCACAAGTCAAAGGAGTCAACCTCCACCAAGGACAAATCTGAAACGGTAAAGAGACCCGGAAAGAGTGCCGTCAGCCTGAGAGAGTGTGAGCCACCTCTGCCTAGCATCCCAGAGAACTTTCTTGTGCCTGACTCTGAGCCTGCCATCCAGGTGGCATTGAACCCATTCGACACCAAGCTAGCCGAAGTTGTATCTCACAATACTGAGGCATCCAACTACGAGGCAACCGAGAAGCCCTGCTACACACATTCCGGACTCACTGAGGTTTGTGTCGATTAAGACCGAGGACTACTTCTTAAACCAAGTGACATTGAATAAAAGCAGCAGATATTGAATCACCAAATGAGATCACATGGAGACTGCCACCTTTGAAGACTTATTTTTTCTGTTTGTAAATGAATATAATTACTTTAGAATAGTAATAAAAATATATTGCATTTAAAATGTATGTTTTAAGTCATTTTTGGGTATTTTGATTTGTTGTTGTACATGAATAAGAACCATTATTTAATTGATAAAATAGATTTTTTGGAGAAAAAAATAGTTTAACAAATGATTCTTCTGTACTGTTGTATAGTTTTTTGCCAGTAGTTCTGAATATAGCCCTCACAAGCCCAAAGTGTCCCTGAAAATGTTGTGCTATGTCAGATATGTGCAGATACAGTGCCTTCAGAATGTATTCATACCACTTGACTCAATTCACATTTTGTTGTGTTACAGCCTGAATTCAAAATGGATTAAATATATTTTTGTCTCACTCATCTACACATAAGACCCCATAATGATAATGTGAAAACATGTTTTTTTGAAATTTTTGCACATTTATTGAAAATAAAATATACAATATCTAATTTACATAAGTATTCACACCCCTAAGTCAATACATGTTATAATCCCCTTTGGCAGCAATTACAGCTGTGGGTCTTTCTGGGTAAGCCTCTCAGTGTTTTGTACACCTCGATTGTACGATATTTGCCCATTATTATAAAAAAAATCTTCAAGCTCTGTCAAATTGATTGTTGATCATTGATAGACAACCATTGTGAAGTCTTGCCATATATTTATTTTATTCTTTATTTTTATTTGACCCATGTCATAGTGGTTTATAAGTCAGTATTTGTGAATTGGGTTGTGTTTTTCTGTGGATTCATGTTTATTGTATTGCTATTGAACTTTGACCATTGAAATCTGAGAGACCCTCAGATTAAGATAGAGTTGGGTGCACCCTAGTAAACTATAGGCAGGATATTTGGCCGGTATCTAAGTCTATTGTACTGTTGATGTATTTCATTCATATTGAGCTCATTGTACAAATTTCACATATCAATATTTCCTCAAGGTGATTAATTTTTTTTCTAAGTATTTTTATTTACAAAATACACGCCGGCATTATTTTTCTAAATTATTCAGTTATGTGGTTTTCATTTCTCCCTACTGCTCCAGTAGTGAACCTAACTGGTCCAATAGAGTTTAAGCTTAAACATAGTGTTTAGAGTGTTTAGCAATTGTTACATAAGCAACTCCAGTATAGATTTGGCCTTGTGTTGTAGGTTATTGTCCTGCTGAAAGGTGAATTAATCTCCCAGTGTCTAACGGAACCAGGTTTTTCTCTAGGATTTTGCCTGTGCTTAGCTCCATTCCCTTTCTTTTTTATCCTGAAAAACTCCCCAGTCCTTAACTATTACAAGCATACCCATAACATGATGCAGCCACCACTATGCTTGAAAATATGGAGCGTGGTACTCAGTAATGTGCTGTATTGGATTTGCCCCAAATATAACGCTTGTATTAGGGACAAAAAGTTAATTGCTTTGCCACATTTTTTGCAGTATTACTTCAGTGCCTTGTTGCAAACAGGATGCATGTTCTGGAATATTTTTTATTCTGTACTGTCTTCCTTCTTTTCACTCTGTCAATTAGGTTAGTATTGTGGAGTAACTACAATGTTGTTGATCCATCCTCCATCACAGCCATTCAACTCTGTAACTGTTTTAAAGTCACCATTGGCCTCATGGTGAAATTCCTGAGCAGTTTACTTCCTCTCCAGCAGTGGTGTAAAGTAGTTAAGTAAAACTACTTTAAAGTACTACTTAAGGAGTTTTTGTGGGTATCTGTACATTACATGAGTAGTGTGTCCAAATGTTTATCTGGTTCTGTGTGTGTGTATCTACCTATCTATCTGTCTATTGGGGGATTGGAAATGATGCAGACAATTACATTGATGGAAGCCACAATCTATATGCGATATTAAAGCTGATCTACCCCCTAAAAAACAAATAAACATCTCACTTCGGTGCCTTTATCTCTCTCTCCGTCAGGCCTTCATCCGCCTTTACCTCGCCCACCACAAGGAGGAGCGCATCGACGTGCTGCAGCTGGCCCAAGAACCCTTCCTCATGCCCCCCTTCCGCAAGGCCCTGGCCACCGGTCCTGGGCCGTTGGCATCGGGCTCCACGCCCTCCACCTCCAGCGCATACACAGCAGTGCCTCGAACTGAGGCGCCCAACACCATCCCAGAGGGACCCTGTGGGGGCCACATTACTCAAACACCCTCCCTTCTAGATAGGGGGATGGGGGAAGGAGGATGGAGGGGGTAAAAACAGACTAAAGGATGGAGGAGGAATATCTGAAGTGCCCTCCCTATCCTCACCCCTCCTAAGACATGAAGGGGCAGTGCCAGTCTATGGCTTGTCTGTAAGACCCAATGGCTGTACATGTACACACCCCTGCCACAATGAAGAGAAAGACCTTGCTTGGCCTGTCCAGTGGGCTGCATCACAGGGTCATAGGAAAACGGACTGAAGTCACAGTATGTTGTGTGTGTGCATACCTGTTTTCGGGAAAACCAAACAGCTCAAATCAAATTGTATTTGTCACATATATGTGTTTAGCAGATGTTATTGCGGGTGTAGTGAAATGCTTGTAAGCTAGAAGCATTGCAGCCCTATCTGTCGGCACCATTTTCTTACGTATCCATTCCATTTGATATTTTGAGAGAAAGGCTTTTTTATAAATTATTGCTTGAGTTGTATCATAAGTTGAACTCTATATATTTCCCAATAATAGAATCAATTGCCCCCCTCCCTCTTTTTGAAGGGCACAAATGAAGGGGGAGTTTCTATTTTTGATGACCAAAGTTGAAGGCATGCCTGGCTGATACAACAATGTTACGTTTTACACACGTCTAACTGTCAAGTGAAAGAAAGAAATAATTTTCACTAGGATCATCACTTTTAACTGATTTGATCAGATTTAAATATTTTCTTGGATATTGGACTGGGAGTTTACTTTGTTATTTGGATGGTTGTCCATCTTTTTTTCATGAGGCTTTCCCCCAAAATGGAGAGGGAGAGACTTAATAGAAATGCATATAAACCATTTAACCGACTTTTGGTATAACTTTGTGGTTCGTTAGCAAGGAGTTACGTCAAAGATAATTCTCATTCATTGCAAATTGTGCAGTGTAACATTCTAAATTCCAACATGACTTAAATAATAGCAAAGTTATTTTAGTATATTGTGAAACATGATTTCACGCTTGAGCATAGGTGTGTTGTTTACCAGAGAAAAGCAGAATAGCCTAACTGGTAATACTCAAATATACACAGCCATACAGAGCTAGCTACATGCTACGTACAAGGCTAGCAACACAATGACTGCCTGAAGAGCCAATCTAAAAGTGCCTTCAGAAAGTATTCACACCACTTTACTTTTTCCACATTTTGTTGTATGGATTAAATTGAGTTTCACTGGCCTACACACAATCCCCCATAATGTGAAAGTGGAATTATGTTTATAGAGATTTTTACAAATTAATGAATTGAAAGTATTGTGTAAATACGTATTCAATCCCTTTGTTATGGCAAGCATGATGTTCAGGAGTAAAAATGTGCTTAACAAGTCACAAATTGCATGGACTCATCTGATAAGTGTTTAACAGGATTTTTGAATTACGACCTCATCTCTGTACCCGGCCCATACAGATAATTGTAAGGTCCCTCAGATGAGCAGTGAATTTCAAACACAGATTCAACCACAAACACCAGGGAGGTTTTCCCAAGCCTCGCAAAGCAGTGCACCTATTGGTAGGTGGGTAACAAAACAAACATACGTTGAATATCCCTTTGAGCATGGTGAAGTTGATAATTACACTTTGGATGGTGTATCAATATACCCAGTCAGTACCAAGACATTGGTGTCCTTCCTAACTCAGTTGCCGGAGAGGAAGGAAAACGCTCAAGGATTTCACCATGAGGTCAATGGTCACTACTATTGATATTTTTGAAACTTTTACTTTTACTTCACTACATTCCTAAAGAAAATAATGTACTTTTTACGCCATACATTTTCCCTGACAGCCAAAAGTACTACTTACATTTTGTCAGGAAAATGGTCCAATTCACGCACTTATCAAGAGAACATCCCTGGTCATCCCTACAGCCTCTGATCTAGCGGACTCACTAAACACAAATGCTTTGTTTGTAAATTAATGTCAGAGTGTTGTAGTGTGCTCCTGGCTATCCGTAAATAAAACAATAAAATATAAATTGTGCTGGCTGGTTTGCATAATATAAGGAATTTGAAATTATTAATACTTTTACTTTTGAAACTTAAGTATATTTTAAACCAAATACTTTTAGACTTTTGCTCATGTAGTATTTTACTGGGTGACTTTCAGTTTTACTTGAGTCATTTTCTATTAAGGTATCTTTACTTTTACTCAAGTATGACGTTTCAGTACTTTTCCCACACTGCTCTCCAGCAACTAAGTTAGGAATGACGCCTGTATTTTGTAGTGACGGTGTATTGATACACCATCTAAAGTGTCATTAATAACTTCACCATGCTCAAAGGAATATTCAATGTCTGCTTTTCCTATTTTTACCCATCTAACAATAGGTGCCCTTCTTTGCGAGGCATTGGAACCCTCCCTGGTCTTTGTGCTTGAATTTGTGCTTGAAATTCACTGCTCGACTGAGGGACCTTACAGATTCATTAATTATCTGAATTAATGAATAAAATGAAGAGCAGGTTACAGAGTTGTTGATTGTCCACTGTCAACATTCTGGAACTCTTGATGTCATAATCGACTCTTCTATTACATCATGTTGGGTCCATATCTTATGTATCTTTGACAGTGAACAGTAAACCCAAATCACTTTTACAAAGCACAGCTGACCAGTTAGTAGTTTGACTTGTAATTTGTACTGCCTACTTTTGAAAGACAATTTCTTTCATCAAAATGGCACAGCTCGCCCAGAAAGGTGGGCTGTGCAACATGAAGATGTTATTTTTGGCTGTTATTTTCTGTCTCCTATCGCCTGCTGCTACAAATGTGTTGGCTTCTTCGTCTTCGGACCAGAAGACTTTGATGCCAGTGAAGGACCACTCTGTTCGGAACAACCCTGACGCTACAAAAGAGACCAATTTTAAGACATTGCTGGAACAACTTGAGAGTTTACGGGTGAAAGACGATTCTTCTCCAGGTAATGTGGGCCAGTTGACAAAAGGATATTCCTCAAAAATTGCCAAGTACCCCTCGGAGCTTGTGGAGCCCCTGATTTCTGTTCCAGAGCACAAGCCTTTGATGCCAGTGAAGGACCACCCTGTTCAGGACATCCCCAATGTTGCAAAACTGACCAAAATGGTGCAAGTGGACCAGATGCTGGAACAACTTGAGAGGGTGAAAGATGATACTTTCACAGGTAAAGCTAAAGTCCCCCAGAAGATTGTGGAGAAACTTATTCCTTATCTACTGGCTTACAAGCAAACAGCATTACATGGTGACGATGACGTCTTCAAAGAAAATGTTCAGGCTTCAGCTCCAAAAGCTCAGAAGAGCACCCTGAAGATCAAACCCAGAGTCAACATATTGACCGACCCTTCTTACTCCGAGCCACTTGTGAAGGTGAACCTGATTTTGGGGATCTTTTTCTATGGCTTCATCGTAATAGTGGTTCTCTATGATGCTGTGAGAATCTCCAAGGAGGCTAGAAGGAGATCTGATGCTATGGCCGCTGCCAGGCTGAAGAAAAGACAACCAGCCACCGATGAACCACAGACACTGGTGTCCAGAGTTCGGGAGAGCATATCTTCACACTTTGGTTTGAAACAGGCATCATCCACACCACAGTGTGCCCACATTTCTGACAATTCGGCAAAAGAGTTGCACAAGTCAAAGGAGTCAACCTCCACCAAGGACAAATCTGAAACGGTAAAGAGACCCGGAAAGAGTGCCGTCAGCCTGAGAGAGTGTGAGCCACCTCTGCCTAGCATCCCAGAGAACTTTCTTGTGCCTGACTCTGAGCCTGCCATCCAGGTGGCATTGAACCCATTCGACACCAAGCTAGCCGAAGTTGTATCTCACAATACTGAGGCATCCAACTACGAGGCAACCGAGAAGCCCTGCTACACACATTCCGGACTCACTGAGGTTTGTGTCGATTAAGACTGAGGACTACTTCTTAAACCAAGTGACATTGAATAAAAGCAGCAGATATTGAATCACCAAATGAGATCACATGGAGACTGCCACCTTTGAAGACTTATTTTTTCTGTTTGTAAATGAATATAATTACTTTAGAATAGTAATAAAAATATATTGCATTTAAAATGTATGTTTTAAGTCATTTTTGGGTATTTTGATTTCTTGTTGTACATGAATAAGAACCATTATTTAATTGATAAAATAGATTTTTTGGAGAAAAAAATAGTTTAACAAATGATTCTTCTGTACTGTTGTATAGTTTTTTGCCAGTAGTTCTGAATATAGCCCTCACAAGCCCAAAGTGTCCCTGAAAATGTTGTGCTATGTCAGATATGTGCAGATACAGTGCCTTCAGAATGTATTCATACCACTTGACTCAATTCACATTTTGTTGTGTTACAGCCTGAATTCAAAATGGATTAAATATATTTTTTTCTCACTCATCTACACATAAGACCCCATAATGATAATGTGAAAACATGTTTTTTTGAAATTTTTGCACATTTATTGAAAATAAAATATACAATATCTAATTTACATAAGTATTCACACCCCTAAGTCAATACATGTTATAATCCCCTTTGGCAGCAATTACAGCTGTGGGTCTTTCTGGGTAAGCCTCTCAGTGTTTTGTACACCTCGATTGTACGATATTTGCCCATTATTATAAAAAAAAATCTTCAAGCTCTGTCAAATTGATTGTTGATCATTGATAGACAACCATTGTGAAGTCTTGCCATATATTTATTTTATTCTTTATTTTTATTTGACCCATGTCATAGTGGTTTATAAGTCAGTATTTGTGAATTGGGTTGTGTTTTTCTGTGGATTCATGTTTATTGTATTGCTATTGAACTTTGACCATTGAAATCTGAGAGACCCTCAGATTAAGATAGAGTTGGGTGCACCCTAGTAAACTATAGGCAGGATATTTGGCCGGTATCTAAGTCTATTGTACTGTTGATGTATTTCATTCATATTGAGCTCATTGTACAAATTTCACATATCAATATTTCCTCAAGGTGATTAATTTTTTTTCTAAGTATTTTTATTTACAAAATACACGCCGGCATTATTTTTCTAAATTATTCAGTTATGTGGTTTTCATTTCTCCCTACTGCTCCAGTAGTGAACCTAACTGGTCCAATAGAGTTTAAGCTTAAACATAGTGTTTAGAGTGTTTAGCAATTGTTACATAAGCAACTCCAGTATAGATTTGGCCTTGTGTTGTAGGTTATTGTCCTGCTGAAAGGTGAATTAATCTCCCAGTGTCTAACGGAACCAGGTTTTTCTCTAGGATTTTGCCTGTGCTTAGCTCCATTCCCTTTCTTTTTTATCCTGAAAAACTCCCCAGTCCTTAACTATTACAAGCATACCCATAACATGATGCAGCCACCACTATGCTTGAAAATATGGAGCGTGGTACTCAGTAATGTGCTGTATTGGATTTGCCCCAAATATAACGCTTGTATTAGGGACAAAAAGTTAATTGCTTTGCCACATTTTTTGCAGTATTACTTCAGTGCCTTGTTGCAAACAGGATGCATGTTCTGGAATATTTTTTATTCTGTACTGTCTTCCTTCTTTTCACTCTGTCAATTAGGTTAGTATTGTGGAGTAACTACAATGTTGTTGATCCATCCTCCATCACAGCCATTCAACTCTGTAACTGTTTTAAAGTCACCATTGGCCTCATGGTGAAATTCCTGAGCAGTTTACTTCCTCTCCAGCAGTGGTGTAAAGTAGTTAAGTAAAACTACTTTAAAGTACTACTTAAGGAGTTTTTGTGGGTATCTGTACATTACATGAGTAGTGTGTCCAAATGTTTATCTGGTTCTGTGTGTGTGTATCTACCTATCTATCTGTCTATTGGGGGATTGGAAATGATGCAGACAATTACATTGATGGAAGCCACAATCTATATGCGATATTAAAGCTGATCTACCCCCTAAAAAACAAATAAACATCTCACTTCGGTGCCTTTATCTCTCTCTCCGTCAGGCCTTCATCCGCCTTTACCTCGCCCACCACAAGGAGGAGCGCATCGACGTGCTGCAGCTGGCCCAAGAACCCTTCCTCATGCCCCCCTTCCGCAAGGCCCTGGCCACCGGTCCTGGGCCGTTGGCATCGGGCTCCACGCCCTCCACCTCCAGCGCATACACAGCAGTGCCTCGAACTGAGGCGCCCAACACCATCCCAGAGGGACCCTGTGGGGGCCACATTACTCAAACGCCCTCCCTTCTAGATAGGGGGATGGGGGAAGGAGGATGGAGGGGGTAAAAACAGACTAAAGGATGGAGGAGGAATATCTGAAGTGCCCTCCCTATCCTCACCCCTCCTAAGACATGAAGGGGCAGTGCCAGTCTATGGCTTGTCTGTAAGACCCAATGGCTGTACATGTACACACCCCTGCCACAATGAAGAGAAAGACCTTGCTTGGCCTGTCCAGTGGGCTGCATCACAGGGTCATAGGAAAACGGACTGAAGTCACAGTATGTTGTGTGTGTGCATACCTGTTTTCAGGAAAACCAAACAGCTCAAATCAAATTGTATTTGTCACATATATGTGTTTAGCAGATGTTATTGCGGGTGTAGTGAAATGCTTGTAAGCTAGAAGCATTGCAGCCCTATCTGTCGGCACCATTTTCTTACGTATCCATTCCATTTGATATTTTGAGAGAAAGGCTTTTTTATAAATTATTGCTTGAGTTGTATCATAAGTTGAACTCTATATATTTCCCAATAATAGAATCAATTGCCCCCCTCCCTCTTTTTGAAGGGCACAAATGAAGGGGGAGTTTCTATTTTTGATGACCAAAGTTGAAGGCATGCCTGGCTGATACAACAATGTTACGTTTTACACACGTCTAACTGTCAAGTGAAAGAAAGAAATAATTTTCACTAGGATCATCACTTTTAACTGATTTGATCAGATTTAAATATTTTCTTGGATATTGGACTGGGAGTTTACTTTGTTATTTGGATGGTTGTCCATCTTTTTTTCATGAGGCTTTCCCCCAAAATGGAGAGGGAGAGACTTAATAGAAATGCATATAAACCATTTAACCGACTTTTGGTATAACTTTGTGGTTCGTTAGCAAGGAGTTACGTCAAAGATAATTCTCATTCATTGCAAATTGTGCAGTGTAACATTCTAAATTCCAACATGACTTAAATAATAGCAAAGTTATTTTAGTATATTGTGAAACATGATTTCACGCTTGAGCATAGGTGTGTTGTTTACCAGAGAAAAGCAGAATAGCCTAACTGGTAATACTCAAATATACACAGCCATACAGAGCTAGCTACATGCTACGTACAAGGCTAGCAACACAATGACTGCCTGAAGAGCCAATCTAAAAGTGCCTTCAGAAAGTATTCACACCACTTGACTTTTTCCACATTTTGTTGTATGGATTAAATTGAGTTTCACTGGCCTACACACAATCCCCCATAATGTGAAAGTGGAATTATGTTTATAGAGATTTTTACAAATTAATGAATTGAAAGTATTGTGTAAATACGTATTCAATCCCTTTGTTATGGCAAGCATGATGTTCAGGAGTAAAAATGTGCTTAACAAGTCACAAATTGCATGGACTCATCTGATAAGTGTTTAACAGGATTTTTGAATTACGACCTCATCTCTGTACCCGGCCCATACAGATAATTGTAAGGTCCCTCAGATGAGCAGTGAATTTCAAACACAGATTCAACCACAAACACCAGGGAGGTTTTCCCAAGCCTCGCAAAGCAGTGCACCTATTGGTAGGTGGGTAACAAAACAAACATACGTTGAATATCCCTTTGAGCATGGTGAAGTTGATAATTACACTTTGGATGGTGTATCAATATACCCAGTCAGTACCAAGACATTGGTGTCCTTCCTAACTCAGTTGCCGGAGAGGAAGGAAAACGCTCAAGGATTTCACCATGAGGTCAATGGTCACTACTATTGATATTTTTGAAACTTTTACTTTTACTTCACTACATTCCTAAAGAAAATAATGTACTTTTTACGCCATACATTTTCCCTGACAGCCAAAAGTACTACTTACATTTTGTCAGGAAAATGGTCCAATTCACGCACTTATCAAGAGAACATCCCTGGTCATCCCTACAGCCTCTGATCTAGCGGACTCACTAAACACAAATGCTTTGTTTGTAAATTAATGTCAGAGTGTTGTAGTGTGCTCCTGGCTATCCGTAAATAAAACAATAAAATATAAATTGTGCTGGCTGGTTTGCATAATATAAGGAATTTGAAATTATTAATACTTTTACTTTTGAAACTTAAGTATATTTTAAACCAAATACTTTTAGACTTTTGCTCATGTAGTATTTTACTGGGTGACTTTCAGTTTTACTTGAGTCATTTTCTATTAAGGTATCTTTACTTTTACTCAAGTATGACGTTTCAGTACTTTTCCCACACTGCTCTCCAGCAACTAAGTTAGGAATGACGCCTGTATTTTGTAGTGACGGTGTATTGATACACCATCTAAAGTGTCATTAATAACTTCACCATGCTCAAAGGAATATTCAATGTCTGCTTTTCCTATTTTTACCCATCTAACAATAGGTGCCCTTCTTTGCGAGGCATTGGAACCCTCCCTGGTCTTTGTGCTTGAATTTGTGCTTGAAATTCACTGCTCGACTGAGGGACCTTACAGATTCATTAATTATCTGAATTAATGAATAAAATGAAGAGCAGGTTACAGAGTTGTTGATTGTCCACTGTCAACATTCTGGAACTCTTGATGTCATAATCGACTCTTCTATTACATCATGTTGGGTCCATATCTTATGTATCTTTGACAGTGAACAGTAAACCCAAATCACTTTTACAAAGCACAGCTGACCAGTTAGTAGTTTGACTTGTAATTTGTACTGCCTACTTTTGAAAGACAATTTCTTTCATCAAAATGGCACAGCTCGCCCAGAAAGGTGGGCTGTGCAACATGAAGATGTTATTTTTGGCTGTTATTTTCTGTCTCCTATCGCCTGCTGCTACAAATGTGTTGGCTTCTTCGTCTTCGGACCAGAAGACTTTGATGCCAGTGAAGGACCACTCTGTTCGGAACAACCCTGACGCTACAAAAGAGACCAATTTTAAGACATTGCTGGAACAACTTGAGAGTTTACGGGTGAAAGACGATTCTTCTCCAGGTAATGTGGGCCAGTTGACAAAAGGATATTCCTCAAAAATTGCCAAGTACCCCTCGGAGCTTGTGGAGCCCCTGATTTCTGTTCCAGAGCACAAGCCTTTGATGCCAGTGAAGGACCACCCTGTTCAGGACATCCCCAATGTTGCAAAACTGACCAAAATGGTGCAAGTGGACCAGATGCTGGAACAACTTGAGAGGGTGAAAGATGATACTTTCACAGGTAAAGCTAAAGTCCCCCAGAAGATTGTGGAGAAACTTATTCCTTATCTACTGGCTTACAAGCAAACAGCATTACATGGTGACGATGACGTCTTCAAAGAAAATGTTCAGGCTTCAGCTCCAAAAGCTCAGAAGAGCACCCTGAAGATCAAACCCAGAGTCAACATATTGACCGACCCTTCTTACTCCGAGCCACTTGTGAAGGTGAACCTGATTTTGGGGATCTTTTTCTATGGCTTCATCGTAATAGTGGTTCTCTATGATGCTGTGAGAATCTCCAAGGAGGCTAGAAGGAGATCTGATGCTATGGCCGCTGCCAGGCTGAAGAAAAGACAACCAGCCACCGATGAACCACAGACACTGGTGTCCAGAGTTCGGGAGAGCATATCTTCACACTTTGGTTTGAAACAGGCATCATCCACACCACAGTGTGCCCACATTTCTGACAATTCGGCAAAAGAGTTGCACAAGTCAAAGGAGTCAACCTCCACCAAGGACAAATCTGAAACGGTAAAGAGACCCGGAAAGAGTGCCGTCAGCCTGAGAGAGTGTGAGCCACCGCTGCCTAGCATCCCAGAGAACTTTCTTGTGCCTGACTCTGAGCCTGCCATCCAGGTGGCATTGAACCCATTCGACACCAAGCTAGCCGAAGTTGTATCTCACAATACTGAGGCATCCAACTACGAGGCAACCGAGAAGCCCTGCTACACACATTCCGGACTCACTGAGGTTTGTGTCGATTAAGACCGAGGACTACTTCTTAAACCAAGTGACATTGAATAAAAGCAGCAGATATTGAATCACCAAATGAGATCACATGGAGACTGCCACCTTTGAAGACTTATTTTTTCTGTTTGTAAATGAATATAATTACTTTAGAATAGTAATAAAAATATATTGCATTTAAAATGTATGTTTTAAGTCATTTTTGGGTATTTTGATTTGTTGTTGTACATGAATAAGAACCATTATTTAATTGATAAAATAGATTTTTTGGAGAAAAAAATAGTTTAACAAATGATTCTTCTGTACTGTTGTATAGTTTTTTGCCAGTAGTTCTGAATATAGCCCTCACAAGCCCAAAGTGTCCCTGAAAATGTTGTGCTATGTCAGATATGTGCAGATACAGTGCCTTCAGAATGTATTCATACCACTTGACTCAATTCACATTTTGTTGTGTTACAGCCTGAATTCAAAATGGATTAAATATATTTTTTTCTCACTCATCTACACATAAGACCCCATAATGATAATGTGAAAACATGTTTTTTTGAAATTTTTGCACATTTATTGAAAATAAAATATACAATATCTAATTTACATAAGTATTCACACCCCTAAGTCAATACATGTTATAATCCCCTTTGGCAGCAATTACAGCTGTGGGTCTTTCTGGGTAAGCCTCTCAGTGTTTTGTACACCTCGATTGTACGATATTTGCCCATTATTATAAAAAAAAATCTTCAAGCTCTGTCAAATTGATTGTTGATCATTGATAGACAACCATTGTGAAGTCTTGCCATATATTTATTTTATTCTTTATTTTTATTTGACCCATGTCATAGTGGTTTATAAGTCAGTATTTGTGAATTGGGTTGTGTTTTTCTGTGGATTCATGTTTATTGTATTGCTATTGAACTTTGACCATTGAAATCTGAGAGACCCTCAGATTAAGATAGAGTTGGGTGCACCCTAGTAAACTATAGGCAGGATATTTGGCCGGTATCTAAGTCTATTGTACTGTTGATGTATTTCATTCATATTGAGCTCATTGTACAAATTTCACATATCAATATTTCCTCAAGGTGATTAATTTTTTTTCTAAGTATTTTTATTTACAAAATACACGCCGGCATTATTTTTCTAAATTATTCAGTTATGTGGTTTTCATTTCTCCCTACTGCTCCAGTAGTGAACCTAACTGGTCCAATAGAGTTTAAGCTTAAACATAGTGTTTAGAGTGTTTAGCAATTGTTACATAAGCAACTCCAGTATAGATTTGGCCTTGTGTTGTAGGTTATTGTCCTGCTGAAAGGTGAATTAATCTCCCAGTGTCTAACGGAACCAGGTTTTTCTCTAGGATTTTGCCTGTGCTTAGCTCCATTCCCTTTCTTTTTTATCCTGAAAAACTCCCCAGTCCTTAACTATTACAAGCATACCCATAACATGATGCAGCCACCACTATGCTTGAAAATATGGAGCGTGGTACTCAGTAATGTGCTGTATTGGATTTGCCCCAAATATAACGCTTGTATTAGGGACAAAAAGTTAATTGCTTTGCCACATTTTTTGCAGTATTACTTCAGTGCCTTGTTGCAAACAGGATGCATGTTCTGGAATATTTTTTATTCTGTACTGTCTTCCTTCTTTTCACTCTGTCAATTAGGTTAGTATTGTGGAGTAACTACAATGTTGTTGATCCATCCTCCATCACAGCCATTCAACTCTGTAACTGTTTTAAAGTCACCATTGGCCTCATGGTGAAATTCCTGAGCAGTTTACTTCCTCTCCAGCAGTGGTGTAAAGTAGTTAAGTAAAACTACTTTAAAGTACTACTTAAGGAGTTTTTGTGGGTATCTGTACATTACATGAGTAGTGTGTCCAAATGTTTATCTGGTTCTGTGTGTGTGTATCTACCTATCTATCTGTCTATTGGGGGATTGGAAATGATGCAGACAATTACATTGATGGAAGCCACAATCTATATGCGATATTAAAGCTGATCTACCCCCTAAAAAACAAATAAACATCTCACTTCGGTGCCTTTATCTCTCTCTCCGTCAGGCCTTCATCCGCCTTTACCTCGCCCACCACAAGGAGGAGCGCATCGACGTGCTGCAGCTGGCCCAAGAACCCTTCCTCATGCCCCCCTTCCGCAAGGCCCTGGCCACCGGTCCTGGGCCGTTGGCATCGGGCTCCACGCCCTCCACCTCCAGCGCATACACAGCAGTGCCTCGAACTGAGGCGCCCAACACCATCCCAGAGGGACCCTGTGGGGGCCACATTACTCAAACGCCCTCCCTTCTAGATAGGGGGATGGGGGAAGGAGGATGGAGGGGGTAAAAACAGACTAAAGGATGGAGGAGGAATATCTGAAGTGCCCTCCCTATCCTCACCCCTCCTAAGACATGAAGGGGCAGTGCCAGTCTATGGCTTGTCTGTAAGACCCAATGGCTGTACATGTACACACCCCTGCCACAATGAAGAGAAAGACCTTGCTTGGCCTGTCCAGTGGGCTGCATCACAGGGTCATAGGAAAACGGACTGAAGTCACAGTATGTTGTGTGTGTGCATACCTGTTTTCAGGAAAACCAAACAGCTCAAATCAAATTGTATTTGTCACATATATGTGTTTAGCAGATGTTATTGCGGGTGTAGTGAAATGCTTGTAAGCTAGAAGCATTGCAGCCCTATCTGTCGGCACCATTTTCTTACGTATCCATTCCATTTGATATTTTGAGAGAAAGGCTTTTTTATAAATTATTGCTTGAGTTGTATCATAAGTTGAACTCTATATATTTCCCAATAATAGAATCAATTGCCCCCCTCCCTCTTTTTGAAGGGCACAAATGAAGGGGGAGTTTCTATTTTTGATGACCAAAGTTGAAGGCATGCCTGGCTGATACAACAATGTTACGTTTTACACACGTCTAACTGTCAAGTGAAAGAAAGAAATAATTTTCACTAGGATCATCACTTTTAACTGATTTGATCAGATTTAAATATTTTCTTGGATATTGGACTGGGAGTTTACTTTGTTATTTGGATGGTTGTCCATCTTTTTTTCATGAGGCTTTCCCCCAAAATGGAGAGGGAGAGACTTAATAGAAATGCATATAAACCATTTAACCGACTTTTGGTATAACTTTGTGGTTCGTTAGCAAGGAGTTACGTCAAAGATAATTCTCATTCATTGCAAATTGTGCAGTGTAACATTCTAAATTCCAACATGACTTAAATAATAGCAAAGTTATTTTAGTATATTGTGAAACATGATTTCACGCTTGAGCATAGGTGTGTTGTTTACCAGAGAAAAGCAGAATAGCCTAACTGGTAATACTCAAATATACACAGCCATACAGAGCTAGCTACATGCTACGTACAAGGCTAGCAACACAATGACTGCCTGAAGAGCCAATCTAAAAGTGCCTTCAGAAAGTATTCACACCACTTGACTTTTTCCACATTTTGTTGTATGGATTAAATTGAGTTTCACTGGCCTACACACAATCCCCCATAATGTGAAAGTGGAATTATGTTTATAGAGATTTTTACAAATTAATGAATTGAAAGTATTGTGTAAATACGTATTCAATCCCTTTGTTATGGCAAGCATGATGTTCAGGAGTAAAAATGTGCTTAACAAGTCACAAATTGCATGGACTCATCTGATAAGTGTTTAACAGGATTTTTGAATTACGACCTCATCTCTGTACCCGGCCCATACAGATAATTGTAAGGTCCCTCAGATGAGCAGTGAATTTCAAACACAGATTCAACCACAAACACCAGGGAGGTTTTCCCAAGCCTCGCAAAGCAGTGCACCTATTGGTAGGTGGGTAACAAAACAAACATACGTTGAATATCCCTTTGAGCATGGTGAAGTTGATAATTACACTTTGGATGGTGTATCAATATACCCAGTCAGTACCAAGACATTGGTGTCCTTCCTAACTCAGTTGCCGGAGAGGAAGGAAAACGCTCAAGGATTTCACCATGAGGTCAATGGTCACTACTATTGATATTTTTGAAACTTTAACTTTTACTTCACTACATTCCTAAAGAAAATAATGTACTTTTTACGCCATACATTTTCCCTGACAGCCAAAAGTACTACTTACATTTTGTCAGGAAAATGGTCCAATTCACGCACTTATCAAGAGAACATCCCTGGTCATCCCTACAGCCTCTGATCTAGCGGACTCACTAAACACAAATGCTTTGTTTGTAAATTAATGTCAGAGTGTTGTAGTGTGCTCCTGGCTATCCGTAAATAAAACAATAAAATATAAATTGTGCTGGCTGGTTTGCATAATATAAGGAATTTGAAATTATTAATACTTTTACTTTTGAAACTTAAGTATATTTTAAACCAAATACTTTTAGACTTTTGCTCATGTAGTATTTTACTGGGTGACTTTCAGTTTTACTTGAGTCATTTTCTATTAAGGTATCTTTACTTTTACTCAAGTATGACGTTTCAGTACTTTTCCCACACTGCTCTCCAGCAACTAAGTTAGGAATGACGCCTGTATTTTGTAGTGACGGTGTATTGATACACCATCTAAAGTGTCATTAATAACTTCACCATGCTCAAAGGAATATTCAATGTCTGCTTTTCCTATTTTTACCCATCTAACAATAGGTGCCCTTCTTTGCGAGGCATTGGAACCCTCCCTGGTCTTTGTGCTTGAATTTGTGCTTGAAATTCACTGCTCGACTGAGGGACCTTACAGATTCATTAATTATCTGAATTAATGAATAAAATGAAGAGCAGGTTACAGAGTTGTTGATTGTCCACTGTCAACATTCTGGAACTCTTGATGTCATAATCGACTCTTCTATTACATCATGTTGGGTCCATATCTTATGTATCTTTGACAGTGAACAGTAAACCCAAATCACTTTTACAAAGCACAGCTGACCAGTTAGTAGTTTGACTTGTAATTTGTACTGCCTACTTTTGAAAGACAATTTTTTTCATCAAAATGGCACAGCTCGCCCAGAAAGGTGGGCTGTGCAACATGAAGATGTTATTTTTGGCTGTTATTTTCTGTCTCCTATCGCCTGCTGCTACAAATGTGTTGGCTTCTTCGTCTTCGGACCAGAAGACTTTGATGCCAGTGAAGGACCACTCTGTTCGGAACAACCCTGACGCTACAAAAGAGACCAATTTTAAGACATTGCTGGAACAACTTGAGAGTTTACGGGTGAAAGACGATTCTTCTCCAGGTAATGTGGGCCAGTTGACAAAAGGATATTCCTCCAAAATTGCCAAGTACCCCTCGGAGCTTGTGGAGCCCCTGATTTCTGTTCCAGAGCACAAGCCTTTGATGCCAGTGAAGGACCACCCTGTTCAGGACATCCCCAATGTTGCAAAACTGACCAAAAAGGTGCAAGTGGACCAGATGCTGGAACAACTTGAGAGGGTGAAAGATGATACTTTCACAGGTAAAGCTAAAGTCCCCCAGAAGATTGTGGAGAAACTTATTCCTTATCTACTGGCTTACAAGCAAACAGCATTACATGGTGACGATGACGTCTTCAAAGAAAATGTTCAGGCTTCAGCTCCAAAAGCTCAGAAGAGCACCCTGAAGATCAAACCCAGAGTCAACATATTGACCGACCCTTCTTACTCCGAGCCACTTGTGAAGGTGAACCTGATTTTGGGGATCTTTTTCTATGGCTTCATCGTAATAGCGGTTCTCTATGATGCTGTGAGAATCTCCAAGGAGGCTAGAAGGAGATCTGATGCTATGGCCGCTGCCAGGCTGAAGAAAAGACAACCAGCCACCGATGAACCACAGACACTGGTGTCCAGAGTTCGGGAGAGCATATCTTCACACTTTGGTTTGAAACAGGCATCATCCACACCACAGTGTGCCCACATTTCTGACAATTCGGCAAAAGAGTTGCACAAGTCAAAGGAGTCAACCTCCACCAAGGACAAATCTGAAACGGTAAAGAGACCCGGAAAGAGTGCCGTCAGCCTGAGAGAGTGTGAGCCACCTCTGCCTAGCATCCCAGAGAACTTTCTTGTGCCTGACTCTGAGCCTGCCATCCAGGTGGCATTGAACCCATTCGACACCAAGCTAGCCGAAGTTGTATCTCACAATACTGAGGCATCCAACTACGAGGCAACCGAGAAGCCCTGCTACACACATTCCGGACTCACTGAGGTTTGTGTCGATTAAGACCGAGGACTACTTCTTAAACCAAGTGACATTGAATAAAAGCAGCAGATATTGAATCACCAAATGAGATCACATGGAGACTGCCACCTTTGAAGACTTATTTTTTCTGTTTGTAAATGAATATAATTACTTTAGAATAGTAATAAAAATATATTGCATTTAAAATGTATGTTTTAAGTCATTTTTGGGTATTTTGATTTGTTGTTGTACATGAATAAGAACCATTATTTAATTGATAAAATAGATTTTTCGGAGAAAAAAATAGTTTAACAAATGATTCTTCTGTACTGTTGTATAGTTTTTTGCCAGTAGTTCTGAATATAGCCCTCACAAGCCCAAAGTGTCCCTGAAAATGTTGTGCTATGTCAGATATGTGCAGATACAGTGCCTTCAGAATGTATTCATACCACTTGACTCAATTCACATTTTGTTGTGTTACAGCCTGAATTCAAAATGGATTAAATATATTTTTGTCTCACTCATCTACACATAAGACCCCATAATGATAATGTGAAAACATGTTTTTTTGAAATTTTTGCACATTTATTGAAAATAAAATATACAATATCTAATTTACATAAGTATTCACACCCCTAAGTCAATACATGTTATAATCCCCTTTGGCAGCAATTACAGCTGTGGGTCTTTCTGGGTAAGCCTCTCAGTGTTTTGTACACCTCGATTGTACGATATTTGCCCATTATTATAAAAAAAAATCTTCAAGCTCTGTCAAATTGATTGTTGATCATTGATAGACAACCATTGTGAAGTCTTGCCATATATTTATTTTATTCTTTATTTTTATTTGACCCATGTCATAGTGGTTTATAAGTCAGTATTTGTGAATTGGGTTGTGTTTTTCTGTGGATTCATGTTTATTGTATTGCTATTGAACTTTGACCATTGAAATCTGAGAGACCCTCAGATTAAGATAGAGTTGGGTGCACCCTAGTAAACTATAGGCAGGATATTTGGCCGGTATCTAAGTCTATTGTACTGTTGATGTATTTCATTCATATTGAGCTCATTGTACAAATTTCACATATCAATATTTCCTCAAGGTGATTCATTTTTTTTGTAAGTATTTTTATTTACAAAATACAAGCCGGCATTCTTTTTCTAAATTATTCAGTTATGTGGTTTTCATTTCTCCCTACTGCTCCAGTAGTGAACCTAACTGGTCCAATAGAGTTTAAGCTTAAACATAGTGTTTAGCAATTGTTACATAAGCAACTCCAGTATAGATTTGGCCTTGTGTTGTAGGTTATTGTCCTGCTGAAAGGTGAATTAATCTCCCAGTGTCTAACGGAACCAGGTTTTTCTCTAGGATTTTGCCTGTGCTTAGCTCCATTCCCTTTCTTTTTTATCCTGAAAAACTCCCCAGTCCTTAACTATTACAAGCATACCCATAACATGATGCAGCCACCACTATGCTTGAAAATATGGAGCGTGGTACTCAGTAATGTGCTGTATTGGATTTGCCCCAAATATAACGCTTGTATTAGGGACAAAAAGTGAATTGCTTTGCCACATTTTTTGCAGTATTACTTCAGTGCCTTGTTGCAAACAGGATGCATGTTCTGGAATATTTTTTATTCTGTACTGTCTTCCTTCTTTTCACTCTGTCAATTAGGTTAGTATTGTGGAGTAACTACAATGTTGTTGATCCATCCTCCATCACAGCCATTCAACTCTGTAACTGTTTTAAAGTCACCATTGGCCTCATGGTGAAATTCCTGAGCAGTTTACTTCCTCTCCAGCAGTGGTGTAAAGTAGTTAAGTAAAACTACTTTAAAGTACTACTTAAGGAGTTTTTGTGGGTATCTGTACATTACTATTGATATTTTTGAAACTTTTACTTTTACTTCACTACATTCCTAAAGAAAATAATGTACTTTTTACTCCATACATTTTCCCTGACAGCCAAAAGTACTACTTACATTTTGTCAGGAAAATGGTCCAATTCAAGCACTTATCAAGAGAACATCCCCGGTCATCCCTACAGCCTCTGGTCTAGTGGACTCACTAAACACAAATGCTTTGTTTGTAAATTAATGTCAGAGTGTTGTAGTGTGCTCCTGGCTATCCGTAAATAAAACAATAAAATATAAATTGTGCTGGCTGGTTTGCATAATATAAGGAATTTGAAATTATTAATACTTTTACTTTTTATACTTAAGTACATATGAGCAATTCCATTTACTTTTGAAACTTAAGTATATTTTAAACCAAATACTTTTAGACTTTTGCTCATGTAGTATTTGACTGGGTGACTTTCAGTTTTACTTGAGTCATTTTCTATTAAGGTATCTTTACTTTTACTCAAGTATGACGTTTCAGTACTTTTCCCACCACTGCTCTCATTTACATTTTACATTTACGTAATTTAGCAGATGCTCTTTTCCAGAGCGACTTACAAATTGGTGCATTCACCTCATGATATCCAGTGGAACAACCACTTTACAATAGTACATCTATATCTTTTTTTTTGGGGGGGGGGGGGGGTTAGAAGGATTACTTTATCCTATCCCAGGTATTCTTTAAAGAGGTGGGGTTTCAGGTGTCTCCGGAAGGTGGTGATTGACTCCGCTGTCCTGGCGTCATGAGGGAGCTTGTTCCACCATTGGGGTGCCAGAGCAGCGAACAGTTTTGACTGGGCTGAGCGGGAACTGTGCTTCCGCAGAGGTAGGGAGGCGAGCAGGCCAGAGGTGGATGAACGCAGTGCCCTTCTTTGGGTGTAGGGACTGATCAGAGCCTGAAGGTACGGAGGTGCCGTTCCCCTCACAGCTCCGTTGGCAAGCACCATGGTCTTGTAGCAGATGCGAGCTTCAACTGGAAGCCAGTGGAGTGTGCGGAGGAGTGGGGTGACGTGAGAGAACTTGGGAAGGTTGAACACCAGACGGGCTGCGGCATTCTGGATGAGTTGTAGGGGTTTATTGGCACAGGCAGGGAGCCCCGCCAGCAGCGAGTTGCAGTAATCCAGACGGGAGATGACAAGTGCCTGGATTAGGACCGGCGCCGCTTCCTGTGTAAGGCAGGGTCGTACTCTGCGAATGTTGTAGAGCATGAACCTACAGGATCGGGTCACCGCCTTGATGTTAGCGGAGAACGACAGGGGGTTGTCCAGGGTCACGCCAAGGCTCTTAGCACTCTGGGAGGAGGACACAATGGAGTTGTCAACCGTGATGGCGAGATAATGGAACGGGCAGTCCTTCCCCGGGAGGAAGAGCAGCCCCATCTTGCCGAGGTTCAGCTTGAGGTGGTGATCCGTCATCCACACTGATATGTCTGCCAGACATGCAGAGATGCGATTCGCCACCTGGAGCCAATGTGTTTGGCGACGATTATGTAGCGAAGGCCAGCCAACGAGAGCGTACAGGTCGCAGTGGTGGGTAGTATATGGGGCTCATCTGGAGAGAGAGGGGAGAAAGAGGTCAAAGCATAGGGTAGGGCAACGTGAGCAGGACCAGCGGTGTCGTTTGACTTAACAAACGAGGATCGAATGTCGTCAACCTTCTTTTCAAAATGGTTGACAAAGTCATCCGCAGAGAGGGAGGAGGGGGGGGGGGGATTCAGGAGGGAGGAGAGGGTGGCAAAGTGCTTCCTAGGGTTAGAGGCAGATGCTTGGAATTTAGAGTGGTAGAAAGTGGCTTTAGCAGCAGAAACAGAGGAAGAAAATGTAGAGAGGAGGGAGTGAAAAGATGCCAGGTCCGCAGGGAGGCTAGTTTTCCTCCATTTCCGCTCGGCTGCCCGGAGCCCTGTTCTGTGAGCTCGCAATGAGTCGTCAAGCCACGGAGCAGGAGGGGAGGACCGAGCCGGCCGGGAGGATAGGGGACATAGAGAGTCAAAGGATACAGAAAGGGAGGAGAGGAGGGTTGAGGAAGCAGAATCAGGAGATTGGTTGGAGAAGGATTGAGCAGAGGGAAGAGATGATAGGATGGAAGAGGAGAGAGTAGCAGGAGAGAGAGAGAGAGCGAAGGTTGCGACGGCACAATACCATCTGAGTAGGGGCAGAGTGAGTAGTGTTGGAGGAGAGCGGGAGGGAAAAGGATACAAGGTAGTGGTCGGAGACTTGGAGGGGAGTTGAGTGAGATTAGTAGAAGAACAGCATCTAGTAAAGATGAGGTCAAGCGTATTGCCTGCCTTGTGAGTAGGGGGGATGGTGAGAGGGTGAGGTCAAAAGAGGAGAGGAGTTGAAAGAAGGAGGCAGAGAGAAATGAGTCAAAGGTAGACGTAAGGAGGTTAAAGTCACCCAGAACTGTGAGGGGTGAGCCATCCTCAGGAAAGGAACTTATCAAGGCGTCAAGCTCATTGATGAACTCTCCAAGGGAACCTGGAGGGTGATAAATGATAAGGATGTTAAGCTTGAATGGGCTAGTGACTGTGACAGCATGGAATTCAAATGAGGAGATAGACAGATGGGTCAGGGGAGAAAGAGAGAATGTCCACTTGGGAGAGATGAGGATTCCAGTGCCACCACCCCGCTGACCAGATGCTCTCGGGGTATGCGAGAACACGTGGTCAGACGAGGAGAGAGCAGTAGGAGTAGCAGTGTTTTCTGTGGTAATCCATGTTTCCGTCAGCGCCAAGAAGTCGAGGGACTGGAGGGTAGCATAGGCTGAGATGAACTCTGCCTTGTTGGCCGCAGACCGGCAGTTCCAGAGGCTGCCGGAGACCTGGAACTCCACGTGGGTCGTGCGCGCTGGGACCACCACGTTAGAGTGGCAGCGGCCACGCGGTGTGAAGCGTTTGTGTGGCCTGTGCCGAGAGGAGAGAACAGGGATAGACAGACAAGTAGTTGACAGGCTACAGGAGAGGCTACGCTAATGCAAAGGAGATTGGAATGAAAATTAACTAAACAGCTGGGGAAGCGAGAGCGCAGGGCCTCCCTCACTAACCATTCACTGAAACACTCATAACTTTTCCAACTTCCACTTTAGAAATATAATTGATGTAAACTACAGTGGTTCAATGTTTCCAGGAATAGGCTCAAACTTAGTTTATTCAGCTAGATAACTTGGTACAGTATTCTTCCGTGAAACCCACCCAGTGCACCGTGTCCTATGACGCCGTAGCTAACTAGCATGCTAGCATCCAATAACACACGGTTAGCACCAATATTTGGTTACAACAAACTACCAATGGATCATACGTGTCCGTGTCTAGTTCCTTTCATAATGCAGAAGTGATTAAACGTTGACTAGCTAACACAAAGTCAGTCCTGCTAGCTACACAAGTGGACTACACGTCTCGAAAGTTCAGAAAGTGAAGCTTACGTTGCAAAAATCTTATTGACAAAAAATGATACAGTACTGCTAGCTGCTAGAGTTGGCTAGCTAGCAATGGCTGCGTTTACCTTTATCTTACCTTTATCTTTGATACAAAGACAACTATGTAGCTAGCTAACATTACACTAATCAAATCGTTCCGTTGTAATGTATTTAGTTTCTACAGTACTGCTAGTTGGTAAAGTTGGCTAGCTAGCAGTGGCTGTGGTGTTGACCGAACGAATGAATACAGCTGGCTAGCTAACCTTGTTAGTTTCTCAAAGCTACACCTTTATCCTTGATACAAAGACAGCAAAGACAACTATGTAGCTAGCTAATCAAATAAAATCGTTCCGTTGTAATATAATGAAATGTAATATTACCCGCGGAGCGAAGTATAGCACGACTACTTACTCCAGCATCCGGTCCAGCAACTGAGTTAGGAAGGACGCCTGTATTTTGTAGTGACGGTGTATTGGTACACCATCTAAAGTGTCATTAATAACTTCACCATGCTCAAAGAGATATTCAATGTCTGCTTTTTCTATTTTTACCCATCTAACAATAGGTGCCCTTCTTTGCGAAGCATTGGAAAACCTCCCTGGTCTTTGTGGTTGAATTTGTGCTTGAAATTCACTGCTCGACTGAGGGACCTTACAGATAATTGTATGTGTGGGGTACAGAGATGAGGTAGTAATTAAAAAATCAAGTTAAACATTATTTCAAACACAGTCCAATGAACTTATTATATGGCTTGTTAAGCAAACTTTACTCCTGAACTTATTTAGGATTGTCATAACAAAGGCGTTGAATACTTATTGACTGAAGACATTTCATTTTAAATTAATTTGTAAAAATTTCAAAAAACAGAACTCCACTTTTGACATTATAAGGTATTGTGTATAGGCCAGTTATACAAAATCTCAATTTAATCAATTTTAAATTCAGGCTGTAACACAACAAAATGTGGCAAAAGTCAAGGGGTGTGAATACTTTCTGAAGGCACTGTATGTGCACCAAGTAATTTCTCTCTCTCTCTGCTGTGTCCTCTGAGCTGTTAGCCCTGCAACCTCATTGGATAAAGCTGGGCAGACCTCTTGCTAGCTGTCACTCAATTGTGAGGGGCTGAAGCTCATTGGCTAGAATTCTAATTGCTAGGGAGCTGGCCCACATGGAAGTAAATGTGGAGGTAAATGTAGGGAACATGGTGTGGTACAGCTTCAAGAAAACAGTCGCTTTCAAACTAGGGATTTCGTGGCTAATTGAGGTAAAACAGTAATTCTTCTCTCAGATTATGCGTGTATGAACTAGATATTGATGCATCCAGCTAGAGCGAGGAGGTTTAAAAAAATACTTTCATCGTGACCAAAGTATCAGAGCTTGTTTTTAAACATTTGGTTTCCAAGGGGGGCGGTGCGGGCCATGAGGAAGGCCCAAAAGTGTCTCACTCCCTTGGTCAGAAAGCTCATAATTAGCTGGGTCATCGCAAGCACCAGCGTAGATATCATGATCTGGTAGTATACGAGGAGCTGTAGGTCACAGGGGCATTTGCCAAAGTTGTCAGAGAAAGCCGTTAAGGGACAGGGACTGCACGTCAAACAAATTGCCAAATGTCTCCAAAGAGATGAATTAATTATCTGAATTAATGAATAAAATGAAGAGCAGGTTACAGAGTTGTTGATTGTCCACTGTCAACATTCTGGAACTCTTGATGTCATAATCGACTCTTCTATTACATCATGTTGGGTCCATATCTTATGTATCTTTGACAGTGAACAGTAAACCCAAATCACTTTTACAAAGCACAGCTGACCAGTTAGTAGTTTGACTTGTAATTTGCACTGCCTACTTTTGAAAGACAATTTCTTTCATCAAAATGGCACAGCTCGCCCAGAAAGGTGGGCTGTGCAACATGAAGATGTTCTTTTTGGCTGTTATTTTCTGTCTTCTATCGCCTGCTGCTACAAATGTGTTGGCTTCTTCGTCTTCGGACCAGAAGACTTTGATGCCAGTGAAGGACCACTCTGTTCGGAACAACCCTGACGCTACAAAAGAGACCAATTTTAAGACATTGCTGGAACAACTTGAGAGTTTACGGGTGAAAGACGATTCTTCTCCAGGTAATGTGGGCCAGTTGACAAAAGGATATTCCTCAAAAAATGCCAAGGACCCCTCGGAGCTTGTGGAGCCCCTGATTTCTGTTCCAGAGCACAAGCCTTTGATGCCAGTGAAGGACCACCCTGTTCAGGACATCCCCAATGTTGCAAAACTGACCAAAATGGTGCAAGTGGACCAGATGCTGGAACAACTTGAGAGGGTGAAAGATGATACTTTCCCAGGTAAAGCTAAAGTCCCCCAGAAGATTGTGGAGAAACTTATTCCTTATATACTGGCTTACAAGCAAACAGCATTACATGGTGACGATGACGTCTTCAAAGAAAATGTTCAGGCTTCAGCTCCAAAAGCTCAGAAGAGCACCCTGAAGATCAAACCCAGAGTCAACATATTGACCGACCCTTCTTACTCCGAGCCACTTGTGAAGGTGAACCTGATTTTGGGGCTCTTTTTCTATGGCTTCATCGTAATAGTGGTTCTCTATGATGCTGTGAGAATTTCCAAGGAGGCTAGAAGGAGATCTGATGCTATGGCCGCTGCCAGGCTGAAGAAAAGACAACCAGCCACCGATGAACCACAGACACTGGTGTCCAGAGTTCGGGAGAGCATATCTTCACACTTTGGTTTGAAACAGGCATCATCCACGCCACAGTGTGCCCACATTTCTGACATGTCGGCAAAAGAGTTGCACAAGTCAAAGGAGTCAATCTCCACCAAGGACAAATCTGAAACGGTAAAGAGACCCGGAAAGAGTGCCGTCAGCCTGAGAGAGTGTGAGCCACCTCTGCCTAGCATCCCAGAGAACTTTCTTGTGCCCGACTCTGAGCCTGCCATCCAGGTGGCATTGAACCCATTCGACACCAAGCTAGCCGAAGTTGTATCTCACAATACTGAGGCATCCAACTACGAGGCAACCGAGAAGCCCTGCTACACACATTCCGGACTCACTGAGGTTTGTGTCGATTAAGACCGAGGACTACTTCTTAAACCAAGTGCCATTGAATAAAAGCAGCAGATATTGAATCACCAAATGAGATCACATGGAGACTGCCACCTTTGAAGACTTATTTTTTTCTGTTTTTAATTGAAAATAATAACTTTAGAATAGTAATAAAAATATATTGCATTTAAAATGTATGTTTAAAGTCATTTTGGGGTATTTTGATTTGTTGTTGTACTGTTGTATTGTAAATGAATAAGGACCATTATTTAATTGATAAAATAGATTTTTCGGAGAAAAAAATAGTTTAACAAATTATTCTTCTGTACTGTTGTATAGTTTTTTGCCAGTAGTTCTGAATATAGCCCTCACAAGCCCAAAGTGTCCCTGAAAATGTTGTGCTATGTCAGATATGTGCAGATACAGTGCCTTCAGAATGTATTCATACCACTTGACTCAATTCACATTTTGTTGTGTTACAGCCTGAATTCAAAATGGATTAAATATTTTTTTTTCTCACTCATCTACACATAAGACCCCATAATGATAATGTGAAAACATGTTTTTTTGAAATTTTTGCACATTTATTGAAAATAAAATATACAATATCTAATTTACATAAGTATTCACACCCCTAAGTCAATACATGTTATAATCCCCTTTGGCAGCAATTACAGCTGTGAGTCTTTCTGGGTAAGCCTCTCAGAGTGTTGTACACCTCGATTGTACGATATTTGCCCATTATTATAAAAAAAAATCTTCAAGCTCTGTCAAATTGATTTTTTTTTTTTTTGTAACAGTATTTTTTATTGGAGTTTCACAATTTTCACCCATATTAAGAGATACAACAACAAAGACAAGGCAAAAAAAAACAGCAGCACTCGCTTACACATATCCGTATGTATGCACGCACATACACACACACCCACCATTTCCCTCTCCCCGCTTCTCTCACCCCACCCCCCTCATTGCATCTCTCAATACATACATTTTAAACAAACATAAACAGAAAAAAATAACAATAAAGACATAATAAATAAATAAAATAAAATGCTCAGTTTAAACCAAGAAGTTGAGTTCCCCACACGGACCGTACAGTGTAATTCTGGAATACATAGATCACCATTCTAAGAGAATCCTTGCAGCATAATAGCTGATACTTCAGGTTCTAGGTAATTTAGGTAAGGTTCCCATACTTTGTAGAACTGATCTGTCTTAGAGTGCAATGTACATGTCAGATATTCCAGCGGCACCCATTCAAATAGTATCTTATGCCAATCTTTAATAGAGGGAACCTTATCACTAATCCACTGTAAAAGTATGTTTTTCCTCGCTGCGAAGGTGAGGATGTTGTAAAGCCTCCTCTTACCCACAGAAGTTACATGCCTACTAGGGAGACCTAACAGTAGAGAAACTGGGTCCAATTCTAGATCGACCCCTAGGATCTTTTCAATCTCTTGCAGATCACCAGACCAATATCTTTGTATTTTGGGACATGACCATAAACAATGTGTTAGGGTGCCTGTATCAGTTTTACATTTGAGACACTGAGGAGAGGAGGAAGCGGGGCTAAATGCATGTCTGCGATTTGGGGATATATGCAATCTGTGTATTATTCTTAATTGAATTGCTCTAGTACGATTACATATAGATATTGTTGTTGCATATTTCCAAATGTCCTCCCACATCTCTTCGTCAATGGTAACAGACAGTTCTTTCTCCCACACTTGTTTCACCCTCTGTGTGTCGACAGCGGAAAAGGACCTTAAAAGCATCATAAAACAGACTTACAGACATTTTCCTTTGTGGGGAAAAAAAAGCATTCTTTCAATGACAGACATATCAGGGTTACCAATTAAGGTGGTGCTCTTCAGAATATAGTGTCTTACTTGTAGGAAACGGAAAAAGTCCTGCTTTGGGAGTTGATATTTCTCGACCATCTGCTCAAATGACAATAAAATCTTATCCGCAAATAAGTAATTTAGTCTGCGTATGCCCTTATTAAGCCAAACGTTAAAGCCAGCATCCAGCAATCCTGGGACAAAATCTGGGTTGTTAAGAATTGGGGTAAGAGCAGAGGTTAGTTTGGACCTTCCCAGGAAACGTTGGACTGACCTCCATACTTTGAGTGTGTTAAGTGTAATGGGGTTGTTACAGAGATCTTTTACAGACTTGAAACTTGTGAAAAACAAAAGGTCCTGTAAAGGGTATTTTGAAAGAGAAGTCTCAATGTCTAACCAAATAGAGGAGTCATCGTTTGTGATCCAGTCCGAGATATAACATAGGTGGGCACACCACTGATAGAGCCTGATATGTTCCCTGTAGCTCAGTTGGTAGAGCATGGTGTTTGCAACACCAGGGTTGTAGGTTCGTTTCCCACGGGGGGCCAGCACAGAAAAAAAATAAAAATAAATAATAATAATAATAATGTACGAAATTGTATGAAATGTATGCATTCACTACTGTAAGTCTCTCTGGATAAGAGCGTCTGCTAAATGACTAAAATGTAAATGTAAAAAAATGATATTGGGCAGATCCAAGCCACCCATAGAATTTGGCAGCTGCAATATTGCCATCTTAAGTCTTGGCTTGCGTTTACTCCATATAAAGGAACTTAGCCATCCATTTACATCCTTTATTACCTTATTGGAGAGTAATACTGGGATCATTTGGATTGGGTAAAGTAGCCTAGGTAAAATGTTCATTTTCAAGAGGGATATTCTACCCAACCATGAAATCGGAAGAGAGTTCCAGCGCTCCAGATCCTGTCTTATTGTGTCAAACAAGGGAACAAAATTGGCTTTGTACATTTGTTGGAATTTAGGAGTTACAAATATACCCAGATACGTAAAACCTGAGGGAGACCATTTAAAAGGGAAGGGGGAGAAGTGTTAGGTACAGAGTGAAGGTTACCAAGTGGCATAGCCTCTGATTTAGTTAGGTTAATCTTGTAGCCTGAGAATTCGCTGAATAACTCAATAGTGTTAATCAGAGATGTGATTGAAGTCTCGGGATTAGAAATAAATATCAGGACATCATCAGCATACAAGCTTATTTTATGGTGAACATCACCAATGAGCAGCCCCTGTATAGCAGGCGTTACCCTGATGGCCTCGGCCAGTGGTTCCATAACAAGTGCAAATAGGAGGGGGGACAGAGGACAGCCCTGTCTGGTACCTCTGTGTATAGAGAAGCTATTTGACCGTAGTCCATTAGTAAGGACAGCAGCCTGAGGATCATCATATAAAACTTTCACCCATTTTATAAAGTTGTCCCCCAGACCAAATTTATTTAGAGCAAAGAATAGGTAGGACCACTCCACACGATCAAATGCTTTCTCACCATCTAGGGAGAGCACAAGACCATCCATAGCACTTTGTTGGTAGACTTCAATTACATTAAGGAGCCGTCTGACATTGTTACATGACCTACGTCCCTTAATGAAGCCAGTTTGGTCTCCTTTCACAATTAGTGGCAGTGAGTCCTCTAATCTTGTGGCTAGAATTTTAGAAAGCAATTTTCTATCCACATTCAGAAGGGAAATTGGTCTGTACGAGGAACAAGACTCCGGACATTTTCCCTTTTTGAGAATAAGTGATATGTTGGCTTCTCGCAGCGTTTGGGGGAGCTGGTCATTTGAAAATGAGTGGTTAAACATATCACGCAATGGCTCAAGGATCAGGCCATGGAACTCTTTATAGAACTCACTACAAAACCCGTCCGGTCCTGGGGCCTTACCATTTTGCAGATTCTTAATTGCGGACATTATCTCTTCCTCAGTAATAGGGGCATTAAGGAGAGACTTCTGTTCTTCGGAGATAGTAGGGAGCTCAATCTTAGAAAAGAAGTTCTCCATTAACTTGGGTGCGTCATTTGGCAGTTCTGAGGCGTAAAGATTTGCATAAAATGTCTTAAATGAGTCATTTATCAATTTATTTTCATATAAATGATTGCCATCAGAATCAGTAATAGCCGCAATTGACTGTGAGTCAGCTCTCTTTTTAGCTAGGTACGCCAAGTACTTTCCTGGCTTATCGCCATGTTCATATAGCTTTTGCTTGACAAATCTCATTTTCTTTTCAGCGTCCTGTGTTAGGAGGGAGTCCAGCGTTGATCTAATGACAGATATTTCCTTTAATAGGGCAGGAGTGGGAGTTTTAATGTAGTCCTTCTCTTTAGTTCCCAATTCACCCTCTAGTGTTTTTTGCTTTTCACGCTTTTTCCGCCTCTTAGTGGCTGCGTATGACATAATCAGACCCCTGGCGTACGCCTTACAGGTTTCCCAAAGGAGTGAGGGGTTATCTGTTGATTGAGAGTTAATAGAGAAAAATGCTTTAAACTCTGTAATAAAATATGATGTGAATGTATGGTCTTTAAGAATGGTTGTATTCAACCTCCAATGTCTTGACTGATTGAATGCCCCGTTGAGTTTTATGTCCAGGATCACCTCCGCATGATCAGATATGACTATGCTTCCTATCCTAGCGGATAAAACAGACTGCAGCGACGTCCTGGGCATAAAAAAGTAATCTATTCTAGTCTAACATCCATGAGGTGCAGAGAAAAAAGTGAACTCTCTGTTGGAGGGATGAAAAGCTCTCCAAACATCAGCATACCCCAGATCATCACAAATGGCTGTAAGTGGGCAGGGGGGAAGTAAATATTCATTATGGAAATGCTCTGCCCTTGTAAAGTACCATTAATTATAACAAAGCGACCCAATTTATCTTTCACACACTTCAAGACCTTAAGTGGTAGGTTCTTTTTCACAAGAATTGCTACACCTCTACTTCTGGATGTAAATGATGAGAAAAACACTTGACCAAACCCCCCTTGTTGTAATTTCAGATGCTCCTTATCATTCAAATGGGTTTCTTGTAACAGGGCAATATCAATATTTTCTTTTTTCAAAAAGGATAGTATCTTCTTCCTTTTAATGGGGTTATGGCTCCCTCTAATGTTCCAAGTACATACACGTAGTCTGTTACCTGCCATTGCGCTTTGACCATTCAATATTCAGACTGAATCCTACTGTAAAAATGGGGTGGTACCTTTTTCCATGTGTTGAACTCTCCTCTATCTCACTGAGCGTAAACAAACGATATGAACCCTGAACTCGAACTATACAAAACCCCAAAATTAAACATGTAAAAATCCAAAAGGGGGTTTTCCCACTAGCTAACATGCAGGGGATTTCAACTTTCCAATGTAGACTCTTAAGTCCGCATTGCCACTCAATAGCCTCATCCTTTATATATGTGGAAATTAAAATCAATAGAAGATTGAGGCTCTTCCACCTAAAACCAAGCCTGGGCACCAATATAGGTTCACACATATCTCAGTCTGAGCTACGGCGGCAGTTACTTTAGCAAGAAAAATAATACCGATACGAATATTACTGAACAGGAGCACATGAGAACTTACATCACTGTTTCATGATCAGATTCAAAATAAAATAAGACGTTATCCAATGCTGCGGAGGTGCAGCTTAAGGTTATTTACCCGAGAGAGTCAATAAACGCAGCAGCCTCTTCAGATGTGTAGAGTTTTTTAGGCGATCCGTAGACCATAATCTTCAATGTGGCCGGGTACAGCAGTGCGTAGTCGATCTTCATTCTCTTGAGTCGAGCCTTCACCTCATCAAACGCTTTGCGCCTTCGTACAACCGCTGTGGAATAATCATTGAAGAATGAGACCTTTGGACCTTTACGTTGACTACCGTCAGAACCGATGTTTCTAGCCGCATCCATGACGCGCTGCTTGTCGGTAAAGTTGTGGAACTTTATAACCACTGGTCGTGGGCGCTGATTGGGACCGGGTATCGGTGCTTGAGAGCGATGTGCTCTGTCTAGCTTCACACGACCAGCCTTAGTGTCCATTTGTAGGTAGCCAGGGATCCATTCCTCAAAACATTTTACTGAACGTGTCCCTTCAGAATTTTCCGGGAGTCCCACAGCACGGATATTGCATCTGCGTCCTCGATTATCCAAGTCGTCAATGTGCTCCGCCATTTCGCGCACCTGCTTCTCAAGTGCTTTTATCTTAGTGTCCATGGATGTAGTTGAAGTTTCCACAGTAGCAATTCTTCCTTCCGCCTCATCAACACGTTTGACAACCCTCTGTAGTTCAGCTGAATGGCCTGCTATTGCTTCCAGGACCGTTCTTATCTTAACAACGATCACTTTAGTAATGTTATCTGTCATCCTTTGAATCACCAGGTCCATTGTGCCTGGATCCGCAATGTTGTTAGATTCGCTAACGTTAGCTAGCTCCTCCTGCACCTCTACAGGGATGGCGGTTTTGGTCGAGTTCTTAGTAGCTCTGTTGGGCATGTTGTCGAAGATTTTTGAGAAATAGTCGCCAAGACTCATTGTAGGGTGACTTATTTAGCCAATTCTACCACTTTTTCAAGCTAGGAGATTAATGTAAGAATATAAATTTACGAATACTGCGTGAGCTCGCTGAAACACCGTGTTCTCTCTACGGCGCCATTTTGTTCCATAAGCAACTCCATGTCACGGCTGTCTTCGTCTTCTGACGATAATGCGAAATCGTCGTCTGACAAGGTAGACAAACGCAGCAGGTACGTGTAGGCTCATCTTGAGGTTTATTTATTTTCAAAATGAACATACAAAAAATAACAAAACGAAATACGATCGACAAAAACAGTCTGGTAAGGCACAAGGCTATACACAGAACAATCACCCACCAATAACAAACAAACACACCCTAATATATGGGACTCTCAATCAAAGGCAGATAGACAACACCTGCCTTAAACTGAGAGTCCCAACCCCAATCAACACAACATAGAAACACACTCACCAGACTACACATAGAAATACATAAACATAGACCATCAACCAAACACCAGGAAATACTAAATCAAACACCCTTTAAACAAACGCACCACCCTGAACCACATAAAACAAATACCCTCTGCCACGTCCTGACCAAACTACAATACTAATTAACCCTTATACTGGCCAGGACGTGACACTCCAGTATAGATTTGGCCTTGTGTTGTAGGTTATTGTCCTGCTGAATGGTGAATTAATTTCCCAGTGTCTAACGGAACCAGGTTTTTCTCTAGGATTTTGCCTGTGCTTAGCTCCATTCCCTTTCTTTTTTATCCTGAAAAACTCCCCAGTCCTTAACTATTACAAGCATACCCATAACATGATGCAGCCACCACTATGCTTGAAAATATGGAGCGTGGTACTCAGTAATGTGCTGTATTGGATTTGCCCCAAATATAACGCTTGTATTAGGGACAAAAAGTGAATTGCTTTGCCACATTTTTTGCAGTATTACTTCAGTGCCTTGTTGCAAACAGGATGCATGTTCTGGAATATTTTTTATTCTGTACTGTCTTCCTTCTTTTCACTCTGTCAATTAGGTTAGTATTGTGGAGTAACTACAATGTTGTTGATCCATCCTCCATCACAGCCATTCAACTCTGTAACTGTTTTAAAGTCACCATTGGCCTCATGGTGAAATTCCTGAGCAGTTTACTTCCTCTCCAGCAGTGGTGTAAAGTAGTTAAGTAAAACTACTTTAAAGTACTACTTAAGGAGTTTTTGTGGGTATCTGTACATTACTATTGATATTTTTGAAACTTTTACTTTTACTTCACTACATTCCTAAAGAAAATAATGTACTTTTTACTCCATACATTTTCCCTGACAGCCAAAAGTACTTCTTACATTTTGTCAGGAAAATGATCCAATTCCCTGGTCATCCCTACAGCCTCTGATCTAGCGGACTCACTAAACACAAATGCTTTGTTTGTAAATTAATGTCAGAGTGTTGTAGTGTGCTCCTGGCTATCCGTAAATAAAACAATAAAATATAAATTGTGCTGGCTGGTTTGCATAATATAAGGAATTTGAAATTATTAATACTTTTACTTTTTATACTTAAGTACATTTGAGCAATTCCATTTACTTTTGACACTTAAGTATATTTGAAACCAAATACTTTTAGACTTTTGCTCATGTAGTATTTTACTGGGTGACTTTCAGTTTTACTTGAGTCATTTTCTATTAAGGTATCTTTACTTTTACTCAAGTATGAGTTTCCAGTACTTTTTCCACCACTGCTCTCCAGCAACTGAGTTAGGAAGGACGCCTGTATTTTGTAGTGTTATTGTATTGATACACCATCTAAAGTGTCATTAATAACATCACCATGCTCAAAGGGATATTCAATGTCTGCTTTTTCTATTTTTACCCATCTAACAATAGGTGCCCTTCTTTGCGAGGCATTTGAAAACCTCCCTGGTCTTTGTGGTTGAATTTGTGCTTGAAATTCACTGCTCGACTGAGGGACCTTACAGATAATTGTATGTGTGGGGTACAGAGATGAGGTAGTATGTCACAGTTGTCGTCGGTGAAGGAGGACCAAAACGCAGCAGGTATGTGCAGGCTCATCTTGATGTTTATTTATTTTCAAAAATGAACGTACAAAAATAACAAAAAAACACGAACGATCAACAAAAAACGTCTGGTAAGGCACAAGGCGAAACACAGAACAATCTCCCACAAAAGACAAACACAAACACACCCACATATATGGGACTCTCAATCAAAGGCAAATAGACAACACCTGCCTTCAATTGAGAGTCCCAACCCCAATGAATCCAAACATAGAAACAGACACACTAGACTCAACATAGAATTCATGAAACTCACCCAGTGCCCAAAACCCCGGAAATACTAAATCAAATGCCCTCCTAACTCATACAACACCCAGAACCACATAAAACAAATACCCTCTGCCACATCCTGACCGAACTACAATACTAATTAACCCTTATACTGGCCAGGACGTGACAGTATCCCCCCCTTAAAGGTGCTAACCCCGGAAGCACCTTAAAAACAAAAAAAACAACAACCCCAAACAACAACAAAAAATTCCCCCTTACTAAAGGGAGGGAAGGGAGGGTGGCTGCCGTCAACGACGGCACTGTGCTACACCCCCCCTCCCCAACCCACCTATATCAGGAGGTGGCTCCGGTTCTGGCCGTTCCAGGCAGTCGGGCCACTCTGGTAGTTCGGGGCAGTCTGGCCAGTCTGGCCGCTCGGGGCAGTCTGGCAGCTCGGTGCAGTCTATATATATATTTTTTTTTATCTCACTCGAGTTGTGTTCTGATTATGATGGGGTGCCTGATGAATTTGCTATCAGAAAAGGGGTCACAGGCCCCAAAAGCTTGAGAACCCCTGATCTATAGCGCAAGCGCAAACCCATTAGCCAAGCCTGCATTGATCCAGCCTGCAGAAATACACATTAGGAGCACTTTGTTGCCCCAGGACATCCATCCATCCATCATACGGAGAAGAAATGTTTTTGCATGACGGAATATGAACTCTCCTCTACCTCTTCTGAACAGTGTCTCTTCTAATGCGGAGTGGACAGAAAGGACAAGATATAGATAACCTTCAGTCTCTTTCCATCAGTGTTTGCCGCTTATCAAATTTGTGATGAAGGGAGAAGATTGAACCTCAACCTCCAACTACCTACAGTGCCTTCAGAAAGTAGTCACAACCCTTAACTTATTCCACTTGTGACTCGTTTCAGGAAACTAAGCTTATGTCGCACGTCACTACTTCACAGGAGCACCATTTGAAAGTAAACTTTTTTTTTTAAGTTACCAAATGCATTTTTGGGCAGTAATACCTTCTGGAACATGTGAACTTTCATGTGCCTTAATAACAAACTTGTATGCCATCTGTAAATACAAATACAATTGTTAAATTACGAGCCTAGTTGGTTAAGCCACGGGGAAAAAGACAGCAACCTTCCAGCTAGCCATGATTGGCTGAGATATTGAGTGGGCTGGACATGCCGCGAAAGGAGTTCGGATTGGTCTGCCATGTAGCACGCTTCTGTCCATAACATGAGCTGGTCAGTAGGTTTTAGGTAATCCTTTCTAAAGCGGCTTTATTTAAAGATATCACGTAGTAGAACTGCTTAAGTGTTGCTCTCCACTTTCTGGAGGACCGAGTTGAGTATGATAGCTAAGGAGATGGAAAAAATTCTGGTGTTTGATTGCAAATATGCAGACAAGGCCAAAAAGAGAACAAACAAAGGCTGATGTATAAAACAAGTCTACGGATTACATCTTCAAACTAAGGGCAACCATGGAATCCGTGAAAGAGAGAGAGAAGCGTCCATCCATGTACACGGGTAGGATAGTCTAGCTAGTTAGCTAGCTACATTTTCAGATGTGTGACCCGATTCAGAAAACTAGGCGTATGTCGTGGGTCACTACTTCACAGGAGAGCCGTTTTAATGTAAACTTTTTGGGCAGAAATGCCTTCTTAAACATGTGAACTTTCATGTGCCTTAATAACAAACTTATATGCCATCTGTGAATATGAATATAATTGTTAAATTACAAGCCTAGTTGGTTAAGCTCGAGAAAGACAGCAACCTTCCCGCTAGCCATGATTAGCCGAGGTAATGAGCGGGCTGGACATGCCAGATGAGTTCGGATTGGTCACATAGCACGCTTCTGTCTTTTTGAGCTGACCAGTATGTGTAGGTAATCCTGTCTAACGCGGCTTTTGTTTTGTTTTATGTATCGCGTACTAAAAACTTAGACTCCACTATTCAAGTATCCATTTCAATAGAAAGTCACTGCAACAACTTTTTCATAGCACTCTCATTTGAGTGTGCCAGAGTGCAGAATAACTGACAAATTTACAAACGCTCAACGCCCGTTGAATATGGCCGGTGTCAGTAAAAAAGACCAACCAGCTCTGCTAGGGCAAGTAAATTGGTTAGAGTGAGCTGTTCTGTCTTTTGTGTCTGGAATTAGGCAGCAAGCTAGCCAACGTTAGCCAGTTAGCATGTGTGCTTGACTGCTGTTGTCAGGTCAGAAAGCTCGGATCAACCCTACTTTTTGGCCAGAGCGTCCAGTGTGCGCCCCAAAAGCGAAACGCTCTAAATTTACAAAAACGGCCAATCTGACAACACCCAGAACATACTCTGGCACTCCAGATTAAATTTACGAATACACCTGTAGTATAAACCAGCCTTTGGTCTTGAAATCTTTGGTTGTTTAGTACATAGCCTCACATATGAATCCTTAAATGGATGGGTGGTGCTAAAGCTTAAAGAAGGTGTGAACGATACTGAATGGGTGTAGACAAACAAGAGTTCTCCAGTTTATCAACTTTCAAAGCAGAATTACTTTCCCTATTGTTCCTCAACTGTAGTGTATGATATACAATTTGCTAGCTCTGAGTCTCTACTTTTAACCAATGTAAAAAAACAACACCATTTGGCCATGTACTCTTATAATCACCACCCGGCACAGCCAGAAGAGGACTGGCCACCCCTCAGAGCCTGGTTCCTCTCTTGGTTTCTTCCTAGGTTCCGGCCTTTCTAGGGAGTTTTTCCTAGCCACCGTGCTTCTTCATCTGCATTGCTTGCCGTTTGTGGATTTAGGCTGGGTTTCTGTATTACACTTTGTGACATGTGCTGATGTAAAAAGGGATTTATAAATAAATGTGCTGCTTGCTTGCTTCAAATGTTGCTGCCTAAGACCGAATTGAGCCAGTCGGTCACATTTTGTGTTACAGTCCGAATTCAAAATGGAATTAAATATATGTTTTTCTCACCCATTTACACACAGTACTCCATCATGAGAAAGTGAAAACATGTTTTTAGAAATGTTTGCAAAAATATCTCATTTACATTAGTATTCATTCCCCTGAGTCAATACTTTGTAGAAGCACCTTTGGCAGCCATTACGGCTATGAGTCTTTCTGGGTAAGTCTAAGAGGTTTCCACACCTGGATTGCACATCATTTTCATATTCTTTTCAAAATTCTTCAAGCTCGGTTGAATTGGTTGTTGATCATTGCTAGACAATCATTTTTCAGGTCTTGCCATAGATTTTCAAGTAGAACATTCACTGTCTTCTTGGTAAGCAACTCCAGTATAGATTTGACCTTGTGTTTTAGGTTATTGTCCTGCTAAAAGGTGAATACATCTCCCAGTGTCTGGTGGAAAGCAAACTGAACCAGGTTTCGTCTTGGATCTAGTGGTTTCCTTCCTATCCGGCAACGAAGTTAGGAAGGACGCCTGTATCTTTGTAGTGACTGGGTGTATTGATACACCATCCAAAGTGTAATTAATAACATCACCATGCTCAATGGGATATTCAGTGTAAGATTTTTTTTTATTTTTTTTTTACCCATGTACCAATAGGTGCCATTCTTTGTGAGGCATTGGAAAACCTCCCTGGTCTTTGTGCTTGAATTTGTGCTTGAAACTCACTGCTCGACTGAAGGACCTTTCAGATAATTGTATGTGTGGGGTACAGAGATGAGGTAGTCATTCAAAAATCATGTCCATGCAACTTAGTATGTGACTTGTTTAGCAAATGTTCACTCCTGAACTTATTTAGGCTTACCATAACTAAGGGGTTGAATACTTATTGACCCAAGACATTTCAGCTTTTCATCTTTAATTAAAATTGTAAACATTTCCAAAAAACAATTCTACTTTGGGGTATTGTGTGTAGGCCAGTGAAAAGAAATAAAAAAATTCAAGCCATTTTAAATTCAGGATGTAACAACAAAATGTGGAAAAAGTCAAGGGGTGTGAATACTTTCTGAAGGCACTGTACTAAAAAGAGTCTCCAAGAAGAGTGAAAGTTTACGTCTTAAGACAATTTAAAAATGTTTAAATGTTTTCAGACCTTTGGCACCAACTTTACTCCACAGTTACCCCTAAGGGCAACGAATTGCTGTATAATGTTCAGGTAAGTGGCAAAATAAAGGAAACACTTGAGTAAATGAGGGATACAAATTATATTGAAAGCAGGTGCTTCCACACACGTGTGGTCCCTGAGTTAATTAAGCAATTAAAACATCCCATCAAGCTTAGGGTCATGTATAAAAAAGAAAGTGCCCAGGTGCCCATTATTGGGTCTACCATGGCTAGAAAAAGTTCTTAGTGACTTTGAAAGAGGGGTCTCAAAGGAGCACAGCTGGTTTAAAGGGTGTGTGTGTGTGTCAGTCACCAAATCTCAACCTAATTAAAAACACTTATGGGAGATGAGTGTGAGCAAGACAAAGGAGATGATCGTGGACTGCAGGAAAAGGAGGGTCGAACAGGCCCTCATTAACATTGACAGGGCTGTAGTGGAGCGGGTAGAGTGTTAAGGTCTTTGGTGTTAAGGTCTTTGTAGCATGGTTTGAGATCCAAGCTGGTTGTTAAACTCTAGCTATGACTCATCCATAACTTTCAGTCAGTTCTCAACCCTCCCATAGACTATCTGCACATTGCAATTTTTAACCATTCAATAAATTGACAGGCACAAAACAATGGGCTTCAAACTGTTCCCAATGTCAGAGAACTACTCCTCTATGCCAGAGTATGTGTGTGTGTGTGTGTGTGAGTCCTACAGTTCAGTGGTAAATGAGGGGGACTGGGTAGACAGAGGAGGATTCATTTTCTTGTCTCTAAAGAGAGCGGTACCACCAGGAGTCCTGGGGAAGCTTTCCATAAATGAAGGCCACCTTGTGTTTTTCCTGACATCCAGGCTTCTTCCTTTTTGCCTTTTCACTTTTTTCCTTTCTTTAAAAAAAGATATATCTATACACAAATTAAAACAGCATTATATATAAGATATATATATATATATATCTATATCTATCTCTTGTTCCATTAGCCAACGTTCCCAAAGTTCAGCCAACTAGCTGTCACCTGCAAAAGGCTCTAGGGGAAACTGATGATACTTCTAATTTAAATGGGCTTCTATTTTGAATGAGGGTGCGAGTAGAGAGAGTACTGTATTTTTTCACAAAAACATTAAACATCCACCATTGTCAAATAAATCAATGGTATTTTCTAAAAGAAAAAATTCAAGCAAACCTAAAAATTATTATTATTTTTTTTTTTAAATGTAAGTGTTTCATCCTCAACCCATTTCTTGGCGAGGTGAGATTGTGTAGTATGGTCTGTAGTGGGTTGTTTTCTGGTTGGCGTTGCAGTTACTTACCAGTGGTCATATCTGTGAAAGGGCCTTGGAAACAGATCTCGTAATCCTTCATCAGCAGCTAGGGAGAGAGAGAGAGAGAGAGAGAGACGGGAGCTCAGTTTAGATTTTGTAAATTCAGGAGATAAGAACTTCCAGGTGGGGCACAGAGGCCCAAAGCAACGTCCAGGTCCTGTGGGACCATAACGTTCCATTGAAACCAGTGGAGCCAAGGTTGGAGGGAGGGGGGGGGGGGAGGGGGGGTCACCCTGCCTATACAATGGTAGGGAAAACACTGTATTAAACCAAAAGCACTAACTGCTTTTGAATCCAGTATGGTGTCAAACAGAACATGGGGCCAAGAAAAGGCTCAAGCTGTACAGAATTCTCCATGGTAACATCCATGCTTTTGGTGAAGTGCACCGCCAGTCAGGCACATCTCTACTGTTTACTGTTAATTTAGGCCTATACATGGAAAAAATATGTATCTCATGAAGTACTTCATTATCAATAGTTAACATTTGTCCAAACAATAAAAGTTATTTATAGCCAGTCAAGCCATATAAAGTGACAACACTGATTTCACATCAAAGCCTAGGCTAATATCCACGATTCGGTTGGATGGTACCGTTTTAGAAGATAAAGCTCCAACATATTTGACTGAGAAACGCTCAATCTCAACACTTCGGTCTCCATCCATAATGATCGTTAGCCCGCGGTGGCGGTCTGATGAACAAACGTCTCGCTTACATATTTCTCAGACACCTAATGCCCTTCAGGTGGAATTAAAACAAGGACATGATAACACACACACACACACACACACACACACACACCCCCCCCCCTCCCTTTCAACCACCTCCCTACCACCCACCATGCCACTCACATCTTGCAATCAGCATTCTGGTGACAAACGCCTAGAATACCAATTTATCGGTTTGACTGTCTGTCTTGTTTCGTCTGGCGACAGAGAGCGAATATGAACACGGCAGTCTGTCTGAAGCCATCAAGGTGGGGAGACTGTAATCGGGTCCTTCAAATAGGCCTGAAATTACTGGTTAATTCAATTAGGGGCCTCCTCAAAGCAGCCAATAATACCAACATGACATCAAGCCATTTCAAATTTTCCTCTTGAGTTGCAAAGATTCCTCTGATGCTGCTTTCAGGTCTGGCCCCAATCCAAAAGGAGACGAAAGCGCCATGAGAAAATGGGTTTGACTTTTTAAAGCAGGACTAGGCGTGTACTCCAAGATGACATATCTAGTGGTTTGAAGCAGGAGATCAAAGGATCTGTTCAGCAAAACGTTTTTAAAAAGTAAAAGACTGCACACATCTTGTAATATGGGGGTGTATTAGTTTAAATGCAATATGGGGTAATGAGTTGTAATAGAATACCTAGGTGTACATCTGGAATGGAATAGTGCAGGTGTGATATGGGGTGTAGCATGTATTATGGGGTGTAATAGTGAAGGTGTAACAGTACAGGTGTAAAACTTACACTTGTGTCCCCTGTGGTCCGTGCTCTCATGGGCCCTTGGTGGTCATGTCCGTTCACAACGTCTCCTCGCACCTCAAATGATGTCTGCAGGGGTGACGAAGGGTTAAAATATTCTTAATAGGGAAGTCGGTAGTATCATTTGTCATTGAAATGAAAAAAAAATATGGTTTTTTTTACGACCAAGACTTTGGAAAAATAAATTACCAGGACATTACCAAGAAAAATACAAATTAAAATCCATGCTTCACAAACAGAGATTAACTCAATGGGAAACATATGGAATATACTAGAATCTACTCTTGGAATATGACATGCAAGCAGAGAGTGTACCTCATTTAAGACTGTCCCTTGTTTGAAGCACTCGGAAATCCCTGTGGAGTATAGGAACAAAAATAATGCTTATATTCGGCAACACAAACAATCCCCATTTTCCTTGCTCTGTGTTACGTAAGAAACCTTCCATTCCCTGTGGTTTCACATTAACACTGGTTTCCCTAAATCTTTCTGTGGTGAGGTGACAAATTACAGTGACGGAACTCTGAACTCACACTGGAAGCTCACCACCCACTTCCTGCCTGCGATGCCCAGGAAGTACTTGAGCGTGCGCTCACACACCAGATCACCATCTGTGACGGACAGACAAACAAAAGGTAGGGTAGACGTGAGAAAACATACACATAGTACACACAAATCACAACGTCAATGAATGTCATCCATAGAGTTTCATAAAAATGGCCTCAAAACACTTCGTTAACCTCACCCAAAGAAATCACTGTTCACAAATACTTTGTTGCCATGTTGGGGTTTTGTGATTTGATGACAAGATTTTCAAAATGACAGTAAGATCATGAACTGAACTTGGAAAACCAGCAGTAAATGGCAGCGCAGAGCATCAAACCGGAAATCCATAGTCGTATTTTACAGTCACAGTGGAGTACGAGTCAGCATTCTGTGGGAAATGAATGCTTCACCGCATGTGATCCACAACCAGGTTAGAGAGACATCACCGGACTTCCTGACATACTTCGTCACTCTGCGTAATAAAGCTACACCTTTATGAATATGAAGTTACACTAGATATCAAGCATGCGGTGGTTGACAGTGCAGAGTAGACAGCTGACCCACGGCAATGAGCGCGTAGGCGAGAGCCCTGCTGTGATCTTAGAGATGGTGCCTGGAGCTTCCTGTCTGGTGGTTGGCCGCGCACACACGCACACACACACACACACACACACTTTCCTATCAGTAACAGTCTTGTCATCGGTTAAGTCTGTCTCAATCCACAACCATCTGCAGTGCATTCGGGAAGTATTCAGAGACCTTCACTTTTTTCCACATTTTGTTACGTTACAGCCTTATTCTAAAATGGATGAAATAGTTTTTCTCCTCATCAATCTACACATAATGCCCCATAATGACAAAGCAAAATATCACATTTACATAAGTATTCAGACCATTTACTCAGTACTTTGTTTTAGCACCTTTGGCAGCGATTACAGCCTAGAGTCTTCTTGGGTATGATGCTCGAAGCTTGGCACACTTGTATTTGGGGAGTTTCTCCCATTCTTCTTTGCAGATCCTCTCAAGCCCTGTTTGATCGGGTTCAAGTCCGGCCTCTGGCTGGGCCACGCAAGGACATTCAGAGACTTGTCCCGAAGCCACTCCTGCGTTGTCTTGGCTGTGTGCTTAGGGTTGTTGTCCTAATGTAAAGGTGAACCTTCTCCCCAGTTGGAGGTTGGAGAAGGTTTCCATCAAGGATCGCGCTGCACTTTTCTCCGTTCATCTTTCCCCTCGATCCTGACTAGTCTCCCAGTCCCTGCCGCTGAAAAACATCCCCACAGAATGATGCTGCCGCCACCATGCTTCACCGTAGGGCTGGTGCCAGGTTTCCTCCAGACGTGACGCTTGGCATTCAGGCCAAAGATCTCAATCTTGGTTTCATCAGACCAGAGAACCTTGTTTGTCATGGTCAGAGTCCTTTAGGTGCCTTTTGGCAAACTTCAAGCGGGCTGTCATGTGCCTTTTACTGAGGAGTGTCTTCCGTCTGGCCACTACCATAAAGACTGGTGGAGGGCTACAGAGATGATTGTCCTTCTGGAAGGTTCTCCTATTTCCACAGAGGAACTCTGGAGCTCTGTCAGAGTGACCATCGGGTTATTGGTCACCTCCCTGACCAATGCCCTTCTCCCCCGATTGCCCAGTTTGGCTGGGCGGCCAGCTCTAGAAAGAGTCTTAGTGGTTCTAAACTTATTCCATTTAAGAATAATGGAGGCCACTGTTCTTGGGGACTTTCAATGCTGCAGAAATGTTTTGGTACGCTTCCCCAGATCTGTGCCTTGACACAATCCTGTCTCGGAGCTCTACCGACAATTCCTTCGACCTCATGGCTTGGTTTTTGCTCCGACATGCACTATCAACTGTGGGACCTTATATAGACAGGTGTGTGCCTTTCCAAATCATAACCAATCAATTGAATTTACTACAGGTGGACTCCAACCAAGTTGTAGAAACATCAAGGATGATCAATGGAAACAGGATGCACCGGAGCTAAATTTTGAGTCTCATAGCAAAGGGTCAGAATACTTATGTAAATAAGGTTTCATTTAAAAAAAATATATATATATAAAAAATTATACATTTGCAACATTTTCTAAAAACCTGTTTTCACTTTGTCATTATGGGGTATTGTGTGTAGATTGATGATCCATTTTAATCCATTTTAGAATAAGGCTGTAACATAACAAAATGTGGAAAATGTGAAAAGGTCTGAATACTTTCCGAATACACTGTTAAGAAGTCACCACATTGAGTGCAACATGTCAAAGGCAGGGTTGTATCCATTAGTGCACATTGTAGCAAAACATTTTGCAACGGAAATCAAAAACAATTGTTTCTTAAGTAGAGGCAGTCCCTCCATGTTTCAGTCGTTTTTTTTTTATTTTTTGTGCCTAATGAATACTACCTAGGTGTGGAATTCTAAATGTCAGTTTTAGTCTAATGACCATGGTGAGAACTCTTTCTCGCACACAGACCCAAACTTTCCTCCTCAACCTTTCACTTCCCCCGAAAGATCAAGAACCTGCACACTTTCATTTGGCAGTTGCCGGGGTAACGGCTGCCATTAACGTGGCTTCCTTAACGCGCTCTTCAGCTAATGTTGTGCTTTGGAGGAGGCGGCTTTGAAATCCAAAGAATCCATCAGAGAGCGCAATTAAGGCTTGAAGACTGTGTGTGTGTAGAGGGCTGTGTGTTTGTGTTAGGGATGGGAATTGCCAGAGAACTGATACAATATTATCACAATACTTAAAAGTATTCACACCCCTTGACATTTTCCACATTTTGTTGTGTTACCGCCTGAATTTAAAATGGCTTAAATTGCGATTTCTTTGTTGTTGTCACTGGCCTAAACACAATACACCACAATATCAAAGTGGAATGATGTTTTTCAAAATGTTTACAAATTAATAAACAAATAAAAAGCTGAAATGTATTGAGTTAATAAGTATTCAACCCCTTTGTTATGGCATAAATAAGTTCAGGAGTAAATATTTGCTCATATTGAGTTGCATGGACTGCAATGAGAGTGTTTAACATGATTTTTGAATGACTGCCTCGTCTCTGTACCCCACACATACAGAAAAGTGTAAGGTCCCTCAGTCGAGCAGTGAATTTCATCCACAAAGACCAGGGAGGTTTTCCAATGCCTTGCAAAGAAGGGCACCTATTGGTAGATGGGTAAAAATAGAAAAAGCAAACATTGAATATCCCTTTGAGCATGGTGAAGTAATCCCATGCCGTCCATGGGAGGGGTGCGTCACTTGAGTGGGTTGAGTCACTGACGTGGTCTTCCTGTCTGGGTTGGCGCCCCCCCCTTGGGTTGTGCCATGGCGGAGATCTTTGTGGGCTATACTCGGCCTTGTCTTCGGACGATAAGTTGGTGGTTGTAGACATCCCTCTAGTGGTGTGGGGGCTGTGCTTTGGCAAAGTGGGTGGGGTTATATCCTGCCTGTTTGGCCCTGTCCGGGGGTATCATCAGATGGGGCCACAGTGTCTTCTGATCCTTCCTGTCTCAGCCTCCAGTATTTATGCTGCAGTAGTTTATGTGTCGGGGGGCTAGGGTCAGTCTGTTACATCTGGAGTATTCTCTTGTCTTATCCGGTGTCCTGTGTGAATTTAAATATGCTCTCTCTAATTCTCTCTTTCTTTCTTTCTCTCGGAGGACCTGAGCCCTAGGACCATGCCTCAGGACTACCTGGCATGATGACTCCTTGCTGTCCCCAGTCCACCTGGCCATGCTGCTGCTCCAGTTTCAACTGTTCTGCCTGCGGCTACGGAACCCTGACCCGTTCACCGGACGTGCTTGTTGCACCCTCGACAACTACTATGATTATTATTATTTGACCATGCTGGTCATTTATGAACATTTTAACATCTTGACCATGTTCTGTTATAATATCCACCCGGCACAGCCAGAAGAGGACTGGCCACCCCTCATAGCCTGGTTCCTCTCTAGGTTTCTTCCTAGGTTTTTGGCCTTTCTAGGGAGTTTTTCCTAGGGAGTTTTTCCTAGCCACCGTGCTTCTTTCACATGCATTGCTTGCCGTTTGGGGTTTTAGGCTGGGTTTCTGTACAGCACTTTGAGATTTCAGCTGATGTACGAAGGGCTATATAAATACATTTGATTTGATTTGATTTAATTAAGTGCCTTCAGAATGTACTCATACCCCTTGACTTATTCTGCAGTGTCACAGCTAAAATTCAAAATGGATCAAATATATGTTTGTTTTTTTATCACCCATCTACACACAATACCCCATAATGACAAAGTGAAAACCTTTTAGAAATTGTTGAAAATGTATTGAAAACGAAAGAGAAACATCGAATTTACATAAGTATTCACACCCATGAGTCATTAAAGTTTGAGCCACCTTTTGGCAGCGATTACAGCTGAGAGTCTTTCTGGGTAAGTCTCTAAATGCTTTGCATACCTGGAATTGCCCATTTATTATTTTCAAAATTCTTCAAGCTCTGTCAAGTTGGTTGTTGATCATTGCTAGACAACCATTTTCAGGTCTTGCCATAGTTTTTCAAGTAGATATAAGTCAAAACTAACTCAGCCACTCAGGAACATTCAATGTCTTCTTGGTAAGCAACACCAGTGTAGATTTGGCCTTGTGTTTTAGGTTATTGTCCTGCTGAAAGATGAATTCATCTCCCAGTGTCTGGTGGAAAGCAGACAGAACCAGGTTTTCCTCTAGGATTTTTCCTATGCTTAGCTCCAGTTTGATTATTTTTTATCCTGAAAAACTCCCCAGTCATTAACAAATTACAAGCATAACTATAACATGATGCAGCCACCACTACGTTTGAAAATATGGAGAGTGGTACTCAGTAATATGTTGTATTTTCCGCATATATAACACTTTGTATTCGGGACAAAAACAGAATTGCTTTGCCACATTTTTTGCAATATTTTCTTTAGTGCCTTACTGCAAACAGGATGCATGTTTTGGAATATTTGTTTTTCCTATACAGGCTTCCTTCTTAGCACTCTGTCAATTAGGTTAGTATTGTGAAGTAATTACAACGTTGTTGATCCACCCTCAGTTTCTCCTATAAAATCCATTAAAACTAACGGTTTTAAATATAACGCTTTGTACGCAGGACATAAAGTCAATTTCATTGCCACATTTTTTGCAGTATTACTTGTGCCTTATTGCAAACCGGATGCATGTTTTGGAATATTTTTTATTCTGTACAAACTTCCTTTTCACTATGTCATTTAGGTTAGTATTGTGGAATAGCTACAATGTAGTTGATCCATCCTCAGTTTTCTATCACAGCCGTTAAACTGTTTAAAGTCACCATTGGCCTCATGGTGAAATCCCTGAGCGGTTTCCTTCCTCTCCGGCAACTGAGTTAGGAAGGACGCCTGTATCTTTGTGGTGACTGGGTGTATTGATACATCATCAAAAGTGTAATTAATAACTTCACCATGCTCAAAGGAATATTCAATGCCGTTTGTTTTTACCCATCTAACAATAGGTGCCCTTTGCAAGGCATGGGAAAACCTCCCTGGTCTTTGTGGTTGAATCTGTGTTTTAAATTCACTGCTCGACTGAGGGACCTTACAGATAATTGTATGTGTGGGGCACAGAGATGAGGTAATCATTTAAAAATCCTGTTAAACACTATTATTGCACAGAGAGTGAGTCCATGCAACTTGTCAGCACATTTTTACTACTGATCTTATTTAGGCTTGCCATAGCAAAGGGGTTGAATACTTATTTACTCAAGACAATTAATTTATAAAAACATACCGTACCAGTCAAAAGTTTGGGCATACCTCATTCAAGGGTTTTTCTTCATTTTTACTAATTTTCTACATTGTAGCATAATAGTGAATCAAAACTATGAAATAGTAAGTGTGAGTAAGGTTGTCCTCCAGAATCACCCAACCTCATCCCAATTGAGATGGCTGGGATGAGTTGGACCGCAGAGTGAAAGAAAAGCAGTCAACAACTGCTTAGCATATGTGGAAACTCCTTCAAGACTGTTGGAAAAGCATTCCAGGTGAAGCTGGTTGACAGAATGCTAAGCATGTGCAAAGCTGTCAAGGCAAAGGGTGGTGGCTACTTTGTAGAATCAAAAATATATATTGTAATGTTTAACACTTTTTTGGCTACTACATGATTCCATGTGTGTTATTTCATAGTTTTGATGTCTTCACTATTATTCTACAATGTAGAAAATAGTCCAAAATAAAGAAAAGCCCTTGAATGAGTAAGTGTGTCCAAACTTTTGACTGGTACTGTAATTCCACTTCGACATTATGGGGTATTGTGTGTAGGCCAGTCACACACATTCTACATTTAAATCAATTGTAAATTCAGGCTGTAACACAACAAAATGTTGAAAAAGTCAAGGGGTGTGAATACTTTCTGAAGGCACTGTAGCTAGTACCTACTGGCTAAAACTTGACATTTACAGATACTGATGGTGGCCTAGTGGTTAGAGCGTTGGACTAGTAACCGAAAGGTTGCAAGATCAAATACCTGAGCTGACAATGTAAAAACCTATCGTTCTGAACAAGGCAGTTAACCCACTGTTCCTAGGCCGTCATTGAAAATAAGAATTTGTTCTTAACTGACTTGCCTAGTTAAATTAAGGTAAAATAAAAAGCTTGTAGGCCTAATGTGTATTGTGGAGTTTATACAATAAATCCTTTGTCCTCCCTGTGTTGTACACTTCCCAAACAATATAATCAAGAAGTATTGTTAAGGAAACTGTCCACTGGCACTCAGACAAGGATGCATAAATACAGTGGAACATAATTTAGGCCTACCTGTTACAACTGACCCGTGTTCCATTCAGCCGTGGCCTCCACTAAGGCACTGAGCGCTAAATGCCACAAAACCATGCTATTATACACACTCCGAAAGCTCGGATCCCCCTCTTTCAAAAGTGCTTTTAGAATAATATTCAAAATGTATTTTGCATCAAATGTACATAAATAATTAGCACACACGTCAAAGTGTAGGTGATATGCGAATTAGCTTACAGCTTCTCATGTCTACACCCATGCTGAAATGGAGATGCCTGAAAATGTAGCCAACTTTAATTAGACGTTCGATTACATAAATATAGGCTAAACGCCAGTCATGTTTGATAAATATAATGAAGGACAAACATTAACGTCTAAAAAGGCTTGATTCTGTCGGCATACTTAAGGCACGGTTCATTCACATAGGAGAGAAATGGCAGTGCCTGTTGCGCACCGCCCATTGGAATCAGAGTTGAGGCGATCAGCATTTTGAAACACTTTAACCATAAACTTAATTGTTTGTCATTTTATAAAGGCACGTCTATCTTATCTTGTTTCAAAGTAGTCTAGCCAAAAAACCGACCATTGAAATGTTGAGGTAATTATTACTGCCGTGAGCGTATTTCTGCGGTTATAATGTGGAGAAATAAGATTATCAACATTTTTAAGCTAAACGTTCTGATCTGTTGCATCAGCCTCATTGCTTTTTTGCGTTTATTTTGGATTTACAGTGGTTGCATGAATTTGGGATCTACCGTCCCACAACTGTCCCAGAATCTGTTTTGAACTGTGCAAGACATTTTTTCTATTGTCTCCGGGACGACTAGATGCCCTTAATTTCAAGCCGCCTCGAGATAAATATTTATTTCTCGCACAGAACGACAAGCTGAGCAATAGAGTAGGTAACCTATTCTATGGGGGAACAGTAGATTGACATAGGCCAGTGATTTTGCTGTTCGTTTCTCGTCTTGTTGGCTGAGGAGAGATAAATGTGGACAGTTCTTCTATCATCTTCAAAGTGTGCCTCGGAATTCCATAAGAAGGACGCACGCCGTTGTATTCCCGATGTGTCGGTCTTCACTTGTACTTCGGAGCTGTGAGAAGGAGCTGATCACGTGACCGGCATTGGCTAATAAGAATTGAGATCTGAGAAAGCCATGTGAGTGAGAGGTGCTTCTGAGCACAGCGATTGGTAGCCAGGGGAAGGGAATTATAGTTATTATATTCAGCCGAAGGGCGCAACGGCCACAAGGCATGGCTTTTTGGTGGGGGGCATTATGGACACACAAGGGGGAATCCAAGGCCATGCTGCCGTGAAATTCGCGGCCTGGACCTACCCGAATTAGTCCAAAAATAAATACTTCTTTAATTTTCTGTAGGGAAAGGTTACTCCACACTAACCTGTGTTCATGATGACATGGGTGGTCTCGGACGTCACTTGTGAACACACACTGCCTCCCATCCTCTTGGCAAACTTTTTCACCATCGACTGGAGAGAAAGTGGAAAAATCTGTCATCAGTAAGCAAACTCGAGACTCAAGTGCCACAGAAGTACAACCAGTATCTTATAAGGTAGATTAAAGTTATATTAAAACCTAATAACATCAATTATTTTCACACATTAAACACCTGGAACGTGTGAATTGACATACTAGGATGTGTCACAGAAACATTTACCTGTTCAGGTGCACTGAGTCCTGATGCTACCAGCACCAACTTGACCCCAGCGGGTTCCCGCAGTGGAGTGTGTGTTGATGGGGGTGTGTTGGCAGGCTGGATGAACCCCGGAGTATCCTGGACCTCCAGCCCAGCTGAGGGAGCCTTGGTCCCGCTGTGCACTCTGACCACTGACGACACCTGGTTGGGCCTCGCTCTCATGCTGCTCCTTAGGCTCCGTCCTGACTGTCTGCCAAGCCGCCCTGCTGATATAGACACGCAAATACATTCATATACTACAAAATAACACTAATCAATCGAAACCGTGAACTAACAAACATGTAATACTACTATGGACGTGTACAAAACAGATTTGCTATGACCTCCATACGGCAACGACGGTACAGGGACAAAGTAGAGTCGCAATTCACCGGCTCAGACACAATCACGGATTATAAAGGGAAAGCCAGCCATGTCACGGACACCGTCGCCTCGTTCCCGGACAAGCTAAACACCTACTTCGCCTGCTTCCAAGGAAAAACAACACCTAGCCGCCGACGTGGGCTCCCGCCGCTCACAAGGACTATATGTGCTCCCGATCTCCATGGCCAACGTGAGTAAGGAGTTCAAGTGCGTTAACCCTCACTAGGTTGTCAGCCCAGAAGGCATCCCAAATCGCATCATCAGAGCATGTGCAGACCAGCTGGCCGGTGTGTTTATGGGACATAGTCAATCTCTCCCTATCCCAGTCTGTTGCCCCACTTCAAAATGTCCACTAGTGATGCACCGATATGACATTTTAGTCCAATACCAATATCCAATATTATCCTTGCAAAAAAAACTATACTGATACCCCATATTTAAAATTTTAGCAGCCTTTTAAGCATTCTAGCACAGTTAAATAGTTAACACCCACACGAACGCAGCAGTCTAAGGCACTGCATTTCAGTGCAAGAGGCATCACTACAGTCCCTGGTTTGAATCCAGGCTGTATCACATCCGGCCGTGATTGGGAGTCCCATAGGGCGGCGCACAATTGGCCCAGCGTCGTCCGGGTTTGGTCGGGGTAGGCTGTCATTGTAAATAAGAATTTATTCTTAACTGACTTACCTAGTTAAATAAAGGTTACACGCGCACACACACTGACCAAAAAGTTATTTTGTTGGCATTTACGTATGTCCCCATTACCAGTAAAATATAATTAAAACCAATTTCTTTCACTGTTTCGTTGTTCATTTTCAACCAGGATTTCTATGGAATGCCGTTTGGGTCTTGCGTGTCAAATAACACACTATTTGGCGTGTCAAATAACACACTATTTGGCGTGTCAAATAACACTATTTGGCGTGTCAAATAACACATAACACGTTATATAGGTATGCACGTCGGCTTTGACATTGGTTTTGCACATCGGCGTTAAACTTGATACGTTCACCAATATATATCGTGCATCCCTAAACATAAGCATTTCGCTGCACCTGCGATAAAATCTGCAAAACTGTACGCGACAAATAAACTTTGATTTGATGCAAGTTCATGGCAACACACAAACACTCTTAGATTAAGACAGAGATGAGTATTCTCTATACTACTATGGCTTTTGACTCTGTATTTTCTCGCCTCCTTCTCAAAACGCATTGGAGAAAAATTTGGGAAGGACCTTGGACCTTCTCCAAAAAGATTTTTGGTCTTATTAGTCTAATGTCATTGTAGTAGCCACTGGATCCGTGGACTTACCCCCAGTCCCTCCAGGTCCCTCATGTTGGGTGCGGCAGGGCGCGGTGGGGGTGGGCCCAAGGCCCTCACAGTCTCCAAGACCAGGGGGCGGTGAGGCTGCATTTCCCCCAATGTTTTGGGCACTTTCCCTAGGGGAAAAGAAGAGAGAACATCAGACTATGTGGAAAGTTTTTGGGAAAGAGCAGCCACAGCAAAGAACCACAAGGAAGAGACATTGACAGATATACATTTAATTAATACAATTGTGATTGACAGTCATGACTAAAAGCTTAACCCTTGTGATTAAAAATGGAATATAACCTAGTGAAGCAAGATACAATTGCTTTTCTTGTTCTTGGTTTGGTGAATCAAAAAATATGCAATAGAAACTTACTCAGGGACATTTTGATCAGGATAAGGTAATGCAGCAACTTGACAGAACTCCTGTATTTTAATGACTAGTGGCTAGATGATAGAGGTCCCAGGTAAAAGACGCCGAAATCGTCATTGCAACCCATTCCTTACAATTTCACCAATGTCTCCAGACATGCACAGTAAAATAGAGGCCAGCAAAACTTGTCTCATATGATCCCAGTCTCTCCTCTTTCCCCCCTCATCCCTCTTTCAGGGCCGGCCCTAGCCTTTTGGTGAGGTGAAATTAGATTTTGTTGGAGGGGCCCATTTTAGTAGCCCCCCTCTTGTATGATCTAAAGTAAATTTGCTGCAATTCTACACATTTTGCCATGGGGAGTAGAGGAAATGTTGCAGTTTTAAAGCAAGCTTTATGCAATTCTACAAATTTTGCCAGGGGCGGAGAGAAGGTTAGCAATTTTATAACAAATTTCATGAAATTCTACTCATTTTGCCATGGGGCAGAGAGAACATTTTTTCATTTTATACAGCTAATTTCCTGCAATTCTACCCATTTTGCCATTGGGTGGAGAGAAATGTTTGCTGTTTTAAAGCTAATGTCCTGCAATTCTACACATTTTGCCAAGACTTATGCCAAGTTAATGATATCGGAGTTAGAGTGACTAACAAAATCAATGGGAGCCCGCTGGAGGTCAGGGCCCCTGGGCAAATGCCTGGTCAGGATGTGGCCACGATTACTGCAAGTTTAAATAGCTGGCTAGACTATTTTAGCAATCTAAAAATTGCTAGCTGACATGGCTAATTGTGTTACTGTCATAAGAGGAAACACTGCTGATACAAAACCACATTTTGAAGTTGCACCTTGTGTATTCTTCTATTCTAACTCTCAACAGTAAGTTGAGATCCTGACTGAGTTCAGAAAAAAATTGCTTTTATTGAGTCTGGGGCCCCCTAATGGCCGGGGGCCCTAAGCGACTGCTTATTAGGCTTATGCCTGGAGCCGGCCCTGCTCTCTCCCTCCCCCAGAGGACAGCACTTAGAACCCTGGAGATGAGTAAGGAGGGAGAGATAGGGAGATGCAGTCAAGCGGGAGAGATAAATTACCGTGGCAACCCAAGTTTCCCTCTAAGTGCTCCAAATGACAAATAAGATGCAGCCGCTAATTACTTTTTGATTCTCCGCAGCATAAGCAGATTCCGGCTTCATTAGGGAGATTATCCGCCTGTCCTCCGAGATGCATCACCCTCTATCCAAAAAACTGCACCAGGCAGACGCTGAGCTAGCTAAAACAAAGATACTCGTTAACACAAGCTAACTTTCTTGGACTTTCCCCTCAGTCACGGGTTGAGGGAAAGAGCAATTACATGGCAAACACTTAAAATTATTGGTTAGTTGAGGATGAAATTCATGCCCTGAAAATGGCTCTGAAGCTGATATAGGTCCCCACTCTGGTTGAAATGAGCATATACTGCCCGAAGGTTACAGCCAACGACACCCACCCCCCTCCATCAGTCGCGCCTCAATAAGTCGCAGATTCAGATAACTTGCTGTTGTGGTGATGGTAAGTAAGTAAGTAAGCAGCTGGCAATAATAGTGCTCCCATCTCATGCTGTGAATAGAAAGTCAACTTCATCTATGTGCGATTTCCTACATTCTAAACTCGGTGGGGGACGACCCTGTTTTCTGTTGCACTGAGTTCAATTAAAAACGCCCAAATTAGGATTTTTCTAATTGCACAGCCTAAATTTGTGCTACTATGCGATAACACTTATATTTTTCAATAACTCCCACATATTTTATGAAGTAGTAAGCAAAACCTAACCAACAGCACCGGGTTATCAAAGTGATTGTGTAGTGAAGCGTTGAATCGGTCATAATTTCATGAAGTCTGTTGTTAATGTGTGGTGCCTTGTTAACCTCTGGCTTTGCTCACCTGCTGGCAGATCTCTTCCTGGTGCCCTGGCCACACGGCAGGGTCGTCTGGAGATCAAGGCCTGCGGAGACTAAACAAAAACAAAACAAAAATTCAGGTCAGCTGCCATTCGAAAGCAGACAGCTTTCAAACAACACTGTCAACCAGTCCCCTGCTCGTATTTCTTAAAGGTATACCGAACTGAAACCATCTCCTATTCTACAGGACAGACAATTTCCTCTTCTGTACAATACATTTCTATCTGATCGGTCGGTTATGTTGCACCTTCCTGAACAAAGCCCAGTTCTGTACCTGTGGACCTGTCTGGTTGAAGCAGCGCTGGGGGATATGGGGCCCCGGGGTTAACTTTGGCCTCAGTGGGCTCCTGCTCCTTCTCCTGGAGCGCTTCAGACACCAACGCCATCATTCTCTCCAGCCTTCGCAGCTCCTCCTGCATCGCAACCTTTTGCTGAAGGTGAGAAAGGGAGAGCGAGAGAGAGATACATAACTATAGATGAGCGAAGCAGAATGAGGAAAAATATATACAGCAATTGAAAGGGAGAAAATGTCTGATAAAATTGGTGGAGCGCCTGCTTAGTCAGTATGTGTGTACGTACACTACATGACAAAAAGTATGTGGACACCTGCTCGTCGTACATCTCATTCCTAAATCATGGGTATTAATATGGAGTTGGTCCCCCTGTGCTGCTATAACAGCCTCCACTCTTCTGGGAAGGCTTTCCACTAGATGTTGGAACATTGCTGTAGGGACTTGCTTCCATTCAGCCACAAGAGTATTAGTGAGGTCGGGCACTGATGTTGGGCGATTAGGCCTGGCTCGCGGTCGGCATTCCAATTCATCCCAAAGGTGTTCGATGGGGTTGAGGTCCAGGCACTGTGCAGCTCAGTCAAGTTCTTCCACACCGACCTCGACAAACCATTTCTGTATGGTCCTCGCTTTGTGCACGAGGGCATTGTCATGCTGAAACAGGAAAGGGGCTTGCCACATAGTTGGAAGCACAGAATCGTCTAGAATGTCACTGTATGCTGTAGCATTAAGACTTCCCTTCGTTGGAACTAAGGGGCCTAGCCGAAACTATGAAAAATAGCCCCAGACCATTATTCCTCCGACACTAAACTTTACAGTTGGCACTATGCAGTTGGGCAGGTAGCATTCTCCTGGCATCCGCCAAACCCAGATTTGTCCATCGGACTGCCAGATGGTGAAGCGTGATTGATCACTCCAGAGAACGCGTTTCCACTGCTCCAGAGTCCAATGGCGACGAACTTTACACCACTCCAGCCGACGCTTGGCATTGTGCATGGTTATGTTAGGCTTGTGTGCAGCTGCTCGGCCATGGAAACCCATTTCATGAAGCTCCCGACGAAGGGTTATTGTGCTGACGTTGCTTCCAGAGGCAGTTTGGAACTCTGTAGTGAGTGTTGCAACCGAGGAAAGACGATTGTTACGTGCTCGCACTCGTCTGTGAGCTTGTATTGCCTAGTACTTTGTGGCTGAGCCGTTGGTGCTCATAGACATTGCCACTTCACAATAACACCACTTACAGTTGACCGGGGCAGCTCTAGCAAGGCAGAAATTTGACGAACTGACTTGTTAGAAAGGTGGCATCATATGACGGTGCCACATTGAAAGTCACTGAGCTCTTCAGTATGGGCCATTCTACTGCCAGTGTTTGTCTATGGAGATTGCATGGCGGTGTGCTTGATTTTATACACTTGTCAGCAACTTGTGCGGCTGAAATAACCAAATCCACTCATTTGAAGGGGTGTCCACATACTTCTGTGTGTGTATGTATGTATGTGTATATATATATATATATATATATATATATATATATATATATATATATGTATATAGTGTGTGTGTGTGTGAGAAAGTTCTAACGCATGGGTCGCCTTTACGCTGATACGGGTAAACAATAGAAAACGTCCATCAACTAGGAGAGGATGGCGCTAGGCATGTGATTCGACTGGTGGTGACAGAACCAAACATTAAAAGATGGATTTTCTTGCCATGCTGCAGTACTGGAGTTGGCAGCGGAACTTGCAATTTAGAAAGGTGCTGAGGGGGACATTCCTTACTCGTCCATGTAGTCTGTCTTCCAAGCACTGACAAGCTTGGTGAAGAAAAAATAAATATATGCAACGTCTGCCATCTATTGGTCATGGCGTGCCAATGCAGCACAAACTACTACTGCTTGTGATATAGAGGGCCATATTTACATTTGAAAATCATAGCTACATATGTACCAAAGATGGGTGTGACACGTGTTGAGTATTAAATTACCTGGAAAATATTGGCAAAAATGCAGAGAAAACATTTATGCTTAGCTGAGATTTAGATATATTAAAAAAAACTACATCACTACCCCGTGTGAGATTTACACACTAGTGTTTCCTTTTATTAAAAAATAAATCAAAGTTATAACTACAGTCTAGTAATATATGAAATAACAGGGCGAAGAATAAATACCCTTACCTGAGTGGCAATACACTCGCTTGAAAATTGTGATGATTCCTGTGTCAGGCCAGTGTCACCTGCCATTCCTTCAGCTGAAAGATCAGAAACATTTGAAAATGCATTTGCGCATTTCATGTTTCAGTCGCAGTTCAATCACAGGTAATAAGATTAATATAATAAGGCCTCAAATTTACTCACCTTCTTCTGGTGTTCCAAACAGGTCCACAGATACCTGACTGGTGGTGACCCATTCGGGACTGGGGCACATGAGAGGACTGCTCTCTCGCTGCCCATCTTCAGCTGCAGCACAGGTACCATCACCAGCCTCCCTGTAGCTTCCTTGGTCCCTGGCATGGTCTTTGAGCAATGTGACGGATTCCTCCTCCTCCTCCTCAGCGGTTGGTGGACAAGCCGAAGATCTGAAAATTTGCGCAAGGGAAGGCAGTTCCTCTTCCTCTCCACTGCAGTCGGACTCTGAGGAAGACTCCAGTCTCTGAGCCATCCTCCGCTTTAGGGTGCACTTGATGGGAGAGTGCAAGCTGACCACACCACTTCCTTTAGTCCTCTCTGCCTCTTGGATAACTACTGATTGGAAAATTGGAAGGTCATCTGGAGTTAAGGAGGACTCTGTATTGGCCATGTTTCCAGTCATGTTCTCTGGCCACGTTTTGTTTGGCTCCACTGCCGTCTCTGATCCAACACCGTGGCTACTCTCCAGTTCTGTTGGACTTTTCCTCATGCTGCCCTCCACTTTGTATGGCTGCTGACCTTTAGGGACTCTAAGTTGCTTTGAAGCTACAGGTGTCGGATGTGGTAGATCTTCCTTAGAGGCGCTAAAAGCTGGAAAGAGCAGACCAGAACCCACAGCTTGGTGGGGAGATTCCATTTGGCTTTTTGTGACTTTGTTGGGACTGAGGGCACTTTTTGAGCTGTTGCCAGAAAGCCTGGACAGAATCTGTTTCTGGGTCTTCCCATTGGTATCAGGGTTCGAAGACTTCACTAAATCCTGAGGTGGTCTGGTAAGAATGGATTTTCTGAGCCTTTTACAATTCCTCTGCGCTTTTTCTCGTGAAATATTATTGGGGGAACTTGAAGGTAGGCTCAAATCACTACAGCAAGAATTTTCAAATATTGTCCTTTTCTCAGATTCCTGTTGGACTGTGGGACACTCCGTTGTCCTTGAAAATCCCTGCCCATTTCCTGCTTCCATATCTGTGCCGACATGTTTGTTCTCTTGAGTCTTTGTAAGAGTTGTATTTTCCTTGTTGGACCAGAAGGTACTCCTCTTGATATTTGGACTACCAAGGTGGAAGGACTTCCTTTTGGTGGCTTTGAAGCTCTTCACCAGTTGCTCAGTGTCCAGCTCACTGTCATTCCTGTCATCCTCCTCCAGATCAATGCATTTGGCCTGGCTGGCTGACGTCTCTTGTGGTACATTTGATCTCAAGTCATCGAATGGTTTGATAACCGGATTACTTTGGTTTACACTCTCAGGCACAGCACATGAGACACTTGCCTCTGGGGTACTAATTGAACTTGGTACCATAGTCACTGAACAAGCAATATCAGCATGACAAGGACTTCCTGTACGTGGGATTTCAACAATAGACTCCTCAATTGGGTTCACTTTCTGTGCCTCAATCATTTCACCGGATCTTTTCTCGCTAGAGTCCAAGTTCTCAATACCTCCCATTTCTTCATCTAAAACACATCCGTTTTTCCTTACAGACTTTTCTGTATTTTGGTTCTGCAAACAAGTCACATTATCCCTGTCAGTGTTGGCTTTCGCCTCCTCTGATTGCTGCATCTTGTTGCAGTCTGAATCAAGAACGACAACCTTTGTGGATGTTGCAGTGCCGATCTTCTTGTTACTCCCTTGTACTTCCTCTGTGAAGAGCTGAAGCCTCCGACTCCTCCTGGTTCTCCTCATGATCGGGCTTCCTGGGTCCTCACTGCTAGGGTAACTCTCCATCTGAACCTCGGTCTGGCCTGACGGTCTGCTCTTAGGTATCTTAGGGTCACTTCCACTCTCTCCGACACCCACAAGGACTAAGGATTTGGCTGCCTTGTTCTTCTCCACCTTGATGTTTTCCCCTTTTTTCTTAGCAGGCGTTTTTTGCTCGTTATTCTCCGACTTTACTTTCCCTTGTAAATCCCCGTCAACACCCTGCCACCTACCGTGCATCTTTTTATTTGACTTCCTCCCAGGTTCCCGTAGTGGCACATCAAACACAGGACTGTCCTCTACATCTTCATTCTCTTTGTTGTCACCTTCTGGCAACTCATCAAGCTCTTCTCCTTGCTTGTCAGAGCTATTGGAATTCAGCTCCCCAGTCAGGTCAATCAACATATTTTCTTCAGTATCTTTTGGGTGTTCATTGGGAGAATCATCTTGTGGTTCTGTCATCTCTGGTCGGTCATCCATAACACTGTCTTCACTCTCCTCAGATCTTGGTCTCTTGACAAAGTCAGCAGGTATCAGTTTATTTCTCATCCTCCTTTTGGCAATCTTCTTCAGGATCGGGAGTTCCTCAGCTGGACAGGGTGGTGGAGGCTCTGTGATCGCTCTATTCTGTGGTGAAAAACTGCGGATCCCTCTTCGATCCCGTTTGTAAACAGCCCCAAATACCAGCTCCTCAAGACATTTGCCACGCTCTTCTCTCTTTGGACTCTCGTCCTTATTTCTGAGGTTATCCTCTAAGGGTGAGGAGGCGGAACAACTTCCTGCCAAAGAAACTGAGTCATCGGAGCCCTCTGTGTTTTTCTCCTTCTCAGAGTTTACTTCTGTTGAGGAATTATTCATGAGCCACTCAGAGACTTTCTCTAGACTTTTCTTCTGATTCTGGTCAATCATTTCGGTCAAGGACTCTCTTTTGATATTCCTCGAAGATCGTCTTACAGGTTGGTTTCCGACCTTTTCAGGACGGCATGGTGGATCTTGAGGATGAGTGGTTATCTTTTTCCCAAGCTTTTGGGGTCGTGAAGGAGCTCTTTCAACAACCTCAGGTATTTCTGCCTCTAATGCTGCCTTCCGTTTTTCTGTGGTGGAGGTAGCTTTAGAGTCATCGGTATCGTTTTCAGTGGTTGGAGGTATGTCACCTAGGCCGCTGTCAAACCCCTCGTCCGAAATGACAGGGCAAGAATCTTCAAGACCCATGAGCTTTGCAAAGCCATCCTTGGCTGAAGAGAGAGGCATGGCGGTGACTAACACAAGACTCATAATAATCATATGCTCAAATAATCATGTGTAAAGCATGCTTTTAAAAAGACACATTCTAAGACTTTCAGTAATTTCAATGAATGAAATATACCCTATTATTTTGAATGACTTATTCTTATTAATCTACTAATACAGCTGTCCATCAATAATGCTATTAAGGAATAGTTACAGGAAAATTGACAACACACCATACCCAAATTAAATCTCTCACCTGCTATAGTTGACGAGCAGGACATTGGAAACTCATGATCCTCGCCATCAGCACGGTCAGTAGCCCACACGTCATCAGATGAGACATCATGGCCGTTTTTCTTCTGCACAGTCTCTGTGACACTGTTTTGAAGAGAAATGAAAAGGAAGATGGAAGAAAATGTTGAATTAAATACTAATTCATTTGAAAAATATGCAGGAGTGACAACAGATAGAAAAATACTTATTGTAAGTAAATGTACCACGTCTTTATTGAAACTAGCTCTATAATTGTTTTCGGTGCTACTGTTCTTACCTCATATGTCTCCTCATCTGGGACATTCCAGTGAAGTCTGAAAAAAATGTTACAGTCAAACTAAGTCATCATTATCAAAATTCTAGCACATCTCAAACATGACTTATAGTAACATGTTTCGGTGATAGAAGCTAAACGATGAGGCTCACAGTTTGTGCAGGTGTCATGTTCATAGGCCTGGACCATATTCTGCAATCCCTCTGCTAATTTCTGAAACCCAGGGCTCTCCTGCAAACTCCTGCACACAGACAACAGGGTCAAATAACACAATTGACCCAACTGTAAATCACACGTAGTCACTAGTTACCAGAAAACAAAGTCTGATTCATTATGGCAAAATAATTCAAAACATTGTGATCTTTTGAGAAGTACAGCATAGTACAATTTTCATTTGAAAGCATATCTCTGACACATTTACTCTCATAATGAATGGAATTCAGGAGGGGGGGGGGTTAATCCTCTACAGTCAATACGGCATACCTTTTTGTGATCTTTGTCTTACAAACTGGACAGTTGGCCTCCTTTCTCCTACTGCTGTCCAAAAGCTTCATTATACAAAACCTAATTCATGGAGAGAGCAACAACTGTGAGTGATTGTACAACGTAAAAACAATGCCAGGTTAGTGGGAGATGTCAATGCGTAATACTGTCATTGAAAATAAACGTTAAAATCACTTACAAACATTCACCTACACTACATAATGAACCAGGAGTAAAGTTTATTTGAACCACAGCAAAGAAAGTGAGAGCTTACTTACTTGCAAAACTGGTGGTCACACTTAGTAGACACAGGTGTGCTCATCAATTCCAAACTACATGGAACAGAGAGCATAGAGCAGAAGAACAAACTATGAACAGGATCATAATTGCCTACTTCCTGCTGCTTATCAGACAACAATTGATTTCAACATAAAGTAGAAACAGCCTGCATACTAAACAGTAAACTACCACCAAAAGTATATGTAACATCAACACACCTTACACAATACAGTAATCTTCTACAGATGGCTAATGTTATTCTGCTGTCACACTCACCATATTGGACACTGCAAGATCTCCCAGATGACAGAGATCCCCTGTCTGACATCTTCAGCCTTCGGGGATTTCATGGTGTTCATTTTCTCATGTGCAGCACAACTGTAGCCAAGTAATGGGTGATTTCATTACTTTCTGACCATCCTGACAACAAGAATAATTGGAGCTTTTCCTAGCAAGTTGATTTCCTAGCTATGTTCCCACTAGCTGCTATTATCATCACTGGTGTATTTAGTACAGTAGCCTTGCTCCGTATTGTATAGGGTTGCACAAAAACAGTGCGCAGGAAGCCAGAAGTCAAATAAAATTTCAAGTTAGTGTTCCCGGTGGGCAAAATAAAAGTCCTGCACGCGCGCCATATGTGGACCAAAAAAGGAAAAATTTGTGGGGGAATTTTATTTTGACATGAGGTAAGCAGAGAGGAAGTGGGTCTACAACAGACCCACGTTTAGAGAGTCTGTTGAATAATACATTCCTTAGATATTTGGTCTCAAATTCCCCCATCATTTCGGCACAAAGTTGAAATTGTTTTGTTTTTTTTACTTCTGGATTTCCGCTGACTGTTTTTGTACAACCCAATAGGGAGCAACGCTAGCGTATGTAAATACACCCACGTTGCTAAAAGCAGCTAAGGCCTGACGTATTTCATTGTGCCATCTTCATCAGAATTTTGCCCGACTACTGTAGTAATCACTACAATTGCACTAGAATTGTGTATTTTTTTATTACTTGATATTTTTTGTATGTTTTAGTATTTTCTCGTTAATAATACCTGTGTTATCTTTTGTATGATGTAACAATGTAAATTGTTGATTTGTATTTTGAATAATACATTTTAAAAATATAAAATCTTGCCCCACTACTGAACTGACAAGTAGCAAAGATTTGTATAACTAAACCAAGATAGACCACAGCACGTCGTTTCAAATTAGAACAAATGAGTCATAGTGGGCAGAAAAAGCAAGGAATTCGGCAGAGCCAAGCAGGAACTAGCGAGATCCTATTGGCGCGTTCTATCAAAATGTGCATTTTTCTGTTAGGCAACGCCTAGTCTGATGTGCGCGTGTGCAATAACTCAATTCAACTTTGCACTCCTAAACAAATATTTTTTTATATACTTTGGTAAAGTCTAAAAAACGTTGTAATATTTGTAACTCAATAAGGAAGAGAGCCTGTCTCTTGTCTGAGATCAAGCTAGCTTGCAGAGCAGCTAACTAGCTAAAATATAGGCTAAAGATACCACTGTAGCTAGCGACCTCCACTTAATAATTATCACAACAACAAAAACATAATTGCCTTCAAACTTAAAACGGGAGGCAACAGTCATAATAGACTTGTCTTAACAGCCAATGTGTATTATTTAACATTATTTCTAATACAGTACTCACTTACAGGAATGAGTAATTGTTTACACGTTGCTAGCTATTCCATAAAGGCACTGAAAACCACACATTTCCTATTTTTCTGTGGTTTAGTCACTCTGGCTTGACTGAAGAAAACGCAAATTCACAGTATGCGGCGTCCGTCTCGCAATGGACAATTCAACCGCAAGGGTGGAATTTTGATACCACTCAGTTGTGGACGTCCCAATTTAAATGAATATCTGGCGCAACGTAATGCAGTGCCTATAATGAATGAACTAGGCATTAGAAGTTCAGAACGTGTTAGCTATATATAAATAATTATGCTCAAATTGAAAAATCATGAAACTAAATAATGACGTTTCTATCATCCTAATCCAGGTGAAGATTACATCTCACATTCCAGTGTTCGAATTTGTGTAAACAAGATTTCTGTTTTTGCAACTCTCTGCAGCCAATGGCTATGTCCACTCCAGGTATAATTCCGGGAGCCACTTGTGGATTTGACAGGTCTAATGCCGCGTTCAAAACAACTGGGAACTCGGAAAAATACGAGGTCAAATTATGACATCAGTGATCTTCAGGTCGGAAAGTCGGAGCACTAAAAATAGGCCAGAGTTCCCGAGTTGGATGACCATTCAAAACGATTATTCCCAGTCGGAGCTCGTTTTCTTCCAAGTTCCCAGTTGTTTTGAACGTGCCATAAACGGTTCCACCTCCAACACGTCAAAAACAACCCCTATGCTGATGTTGGCTAAAGAAGCAGATCTGATTTAATCGAGCCCTACATTCGTTAGTGTTGTAACGTTAACTAATAGCAATCTATTGTTATTCGTAAAGAGTTGATAAAATTTGCCAAATATATAAAAAAATATTAAGACTAGTGTGTCAGTGTCCTTGCATGCTAGCTTGCTAACAACAACTGCAGGCTGGGCACTAACGTTACACAATGTTGTTGCTGTGGCTAACTAGCGCCAATTACGCAACTTGAGTTTGAGTGGAGACAGGCATAATAATGTAATGAATGACAAGACTGTTTGATTTCAATAAGATCACCAATAGAGCAAATACATATTATGACACTACACCTGACACAAATACTGAGTGAATGAAGAAAATAATCAAACTTTACAGTACTTTTGTATCTTTTTTCTCTCCTGGATTCAGTTTAGTTTTCCCGCAACTATTTTGGCGCGTGACAACAACCCTTAGTACCGTATTTTAGCCAGCTAGCAACGGTTAGCTAACATTAGCCCAATCATGTTCTAAAGGAGCCTAACATTATTTCTTATAGTCCAAGGTCGGACCGTACATGTTCTGTTTAAAGGCGAATTGGCTCTGGAAGCCAGAATGTAAACGTTAATCGATTTTCAATTGCGGTACAGTTCTATAAATACCTCTACTTCCATATCACATCAAAAATAATATCACAGTTGTACAGTTTTAACCGGTTTTAACGCAGTTGCTGCCAACAATACCTTTTCAATGACAACATTGCATGGATGTATTCATTTCGCTGATTCTATTGCAAAAAGTTTCTTAAACGGAACGAAACTGGGATGGGACCTACCTGAATTTGTCAAAAAGAACTGAGGTTCTACTGAAGTTTTGCATCTATTTGGACTAATGATTACACCCCACGTTTGTGGCGTCCTCTTCCCTTTACATACAGGTGTTCGGAGACGCAGATAGTTTATTAACACAGATAGTCAGTCTACTGTCTGTTTTCCGTCAACAAACGCTGTAACATGGGAATATGGCCGTGTGGTAACCCTAACGCTATAATAGGTGTAGTCTTTTACCTTTAGTTTTTTGAAAATTATTTCTCGCTGATATGAAAGGTATGTAGCTTATGTTTCCAAAACAATACTGCAAGCGATGCATGTTAATGTTAAGAACAAGCATCGGGGTTCTTAACAAAATTCACCCCGTCAGTAGATACTGTCGTCAATAGGCGCTAAAGTAGTTGGCGTCTATGAATGGGGTAAGCTAAACTGTGCTAGCAAAACCACCAGTCACGAGTAGTTTGCCCGCAGGCTAACACTGTTAATTCTGTTTCCAGTGTTGCTATGGAGGGCTCCAAGTCCTCTAGTACCACCATGCAGGTCAGCTTCGTGTGTCAGCGCTGCAGTCAGCCTCTAAAGCTGGATACATCCTTCAATGTGCTCGACCGTGTCACCATCCAGGAACTTATTGGTATGTTTACCCGAGTGTATGTTTGAGAGCGTGGGTGTGTGCACATGCTTTGGAGAGAGCTACAGAGGAAGAGACGGAGATCAGCGTTGTGAGTCTGTGTGTCTTCTGTCCCATCAGCTCCTCTGGTCACAGTGACACCAAGCAAGCAGACAGAAAGCAATAAGGCGGAAAGTGCTCCAGAGGTGAGACACTGGGTTGGTTCAATCCAATGGAAAGATGGTTTTGAAACCAGGTTTCACAGCAATATCCTTCATAGAAATTGAGTTTAGAACACCTGAAAGGATTCTGATTTTCCTCTCTTCTTCCAGGAAACCTTTGTGGAAACAAAGCAAGATGGCGTCGCAAGAAAATACATCCCTCCTGCAAGGTAGCATCATGTCTAACTTACTACCTTCCAATCTGCTTGGCCTACACAGTGTAATGCCCTGCTCGCAACTTGAACTATCATACCCTCTAGGTCTAGGATGATGCCTACATAGTTTTGTGTGTGTGTGTGCGCGTGCATAGGATGATGTCCACAGAGAGCGCCAACAGCTTCACTCTGATTGGAGAAGCGTCGGACGGAGGCACCATGGAGAACCTCAGTCGGAGGCTGAAGGTGACCAGCGATCTGTTTGACATCATGTCAGGCCAGACCGACGTAGACCACCCGCTGTGCGAGGAGTGTACAGACACCCTGCTAGACCACCTGGACACGCAGCTCAACATCACAGAGAACGAGTGCCAGAACTACAAGTGAGTAGTCATACACTGCAACTACACTAACATTACAGAACTAGTGGGTAGTCAAAGTGTACTACACTATGTAACACACAGCAGGATTTGCCCTAGAAATATTTTCTTAGGCAGGGAGACCCACTCGGACTTAGTTTACACCAATATTTTGTTGCCTGGAGCAATATGGTGTGTCAAAAGAGGATCACTTATTTGCATGCATGAATCATTTGTGTGGATATGAGCGTGTTTTTGATGCCTGTGTATGTGTAGGGCAATTTTGTTGTTCACGTTCGATTGACGTGCGCGCATCCCGGTGTGGTGACACTGATGGTTTCTTAGAACTGGTGATAGGTGGCAGGTAGCCCCGTGGTTAGAGCTGGATTGAATCCCCGAGCTTTCCCTGAGCAAGGCAGTTAGCCCACTGTTCCCCTGGTGCCGAGAGACGTGGATGTCGATTATGGTAGCCCCCCCCACACCTCTCTGATTCACATTTCAGTTGAACGCATTCAGTTGACTAGGTATCCCCCTTTCCCTTCTACGGCTGTGGCTAGCTAGATTGAGAATTTACTTAGCAGGTTATTATAATTTACGTAGCAGGTTAGGAGAATTATGTAAATTAAAGGGTTAGGCTAAAATGCTGTACTCCCATCTAGCCACAACCGTAGAAGCCATCAATCCAGAGAAACCATCAGATGGCTAACGTTGAAGTAGGGACCTTGACAAACTTAACAGTGAGTGAGTGAAAACACAGAAGACCGAGGGCTATAGCTATGTAAAACAAGTTCTTATTCTTCTGGCTTTATCCAGCTCTATTTGGGATGTTTTATCTTGCCTCGCTGGCTTGTTAGGTGATCGATCCTCTGACATCTGCGACGTTGTGGACGATAACATCTGAATTCGCGTTCGTTAACTTACACGTGCTGCATTTTGAAGTTGCATGTGCTTGTATCCACTGCTAGGTAAACAGAGGTTTCTGATGACGAACTGTGCACGCAACTTTACATGACACGCCCGGGAAAGGGGTCTATGTTTGTTTTGTGTTTTTCATGTCTTTTTCTTTGCGCGTGTGTGTTTTCCTTGTCTGACTACGGTGTGTGTCCTCTACTAGGAACTGCCTGGAACTGCTGTCCCAGCTGAAGGAGGAGGACAGCCTGTTGCTGGAGCTCCAGAAACTGGGCGAGGAGGAGTCGTCACTGGTGGGGGAGCTGGAGGCGGTGGAAGAGCAGAGGGCTGCCGTGGCCGAGGACCTGGTCCAGGGACGCAGCCACTCCCAGCAGCTAGACACTGAGGAACTGCAGTGAGTAATGGCTGTCTGTCCTCCACCTCCTGAGGAATTTTGGCTGTTGTATTTCTAAGTTCAAAGCACTTTGGCTGTGGCGGCTGTCATCCTGTCTCACACGGATTACAGTGTAAAATGAGCTTTGGAAGTCCGCTGTCTCAACATTATGCACTTAGTAAAGAAATGAATGGGACACCGGTCACCCTACTTGGAACTCAAATTTTGAGACTGTATAACGCAGGGTTTCCAAAACTTGGGGGTGCTCGTTTTGGTTTTTGGCCTAGCGCTACACAGCCTAATCAACTAATCATCAAGCTTTGACAATTTGAATCAACCGTGTAGTGTTATGGCAAACTCCAAAACGTGCACCTCTTGGGAACCTGAGGACCGAGTTTGGGAAACGCTGGTATATTGCAAGACAGGAGAATGGGATGAGGAAAAAGAGGGAGACACCAAATCAACACCTACTCCTATGCACAATAATTCAATTTCACAAATGAATCCCTTATCCTCCCCTGGCCTGTGTGAGTGATGTGTGTCTGTGTGCTCCAGGTACCAGAAGGAGTACAGTGAGTTCAAGCGGCAGCAGCTGGAGCTGGATGACGAGCTGAAGAGTGTGGACAACCAGATGCGATACTGCCAGATCCAACTGGACCGCCTGAAGAAGACCAACGTCTTCAACGCCACCTTCCACATCTGGTAAGGACATATACTCCGACGTATTACAGACGCTTATACATGCACTAAAATACACAGACGTGCACAAACAAACACACGCATGAATTATTGACCCAATGTATGTCAGTTTAGCGACTTAATCTCTGTTTGAAGTGGTGGCGTTTGCACGCTTGCGTTTAGAATGAACGGCTGCCTCTTGTCTCTCACCCCTCATCTTGTCTTCACATAGAATTTTGAACGGTATCTTTTACATTGATAGGTTTTAGTGCTTATAATAACTTTGTATCTGGTCCCCAGGCACAGTGGCCAGTTTGGCACCATCAATAACTTCCGTCTGGGCCAACTACCCAGTGTCCCCGTCGAGTGGAACGAGATCAACGCCGCCTGGGGTCAGACCGTGCTACTGCTCCACGCCCTCGCCAACAAGATGGGGCTACGCTTCCAGAGGTCAGACATGACACGCACACAAGGAGAACCTCTCTCTATAGACACCCTTCTACGCCATGTAATATGTTAAATTGCCAAAGAAGTAACTGTATTTTAATCAGATATTTTATCATATCCAAATAAACATGATACATTGTACAATATGTCATTTAAAATATCTTGCTGGATTTCTTGAACCTCTCTCTCTCTCTATAGATACCGCCTGGTCCCATATGGAAACCACTCGTACCTGGAGTCACTTATAGACAAGTCCAAGGTAATGCTTGTTACCAGCAAGTGAGGTCTCACACTAAAAGGCACAGGAGCACACTTTCTGCTGGCGACTATATGGAGACAAGCTATATATATATATATATATATATATGAGCTGTGGGGGGGGAAAAAATAGTGAACTATCCTTTTTAATATTATTTTGCAATACTCATTAGACTGGCCCAAGCCAACCCCACCCCAGTGAATAGGCCATGTTGTATATGGTACATTCCACTCGCTCTCTCTCTTCTTGTGTGTGTAGGAGCTACCACTGTATTGTTCAGGGGGCCTGCGCTTCTTCTGGGACAACAAGTTTGACCATGCCATGGTGGCCTTCCTGGACTGTGTGCAGCAGTTCAAGGAGGTGGAGAAGGGAGACACGGGATTCTGCCTTCCCTACAGGTCAGTCATCTAGTCTAGCAGACATCATCGAATTGTAATCATCTATGGATTATGCCGAGAGTCCAAGGATTAAGCTGTCAAAAGCTGACCAACTTCAGTTATTTGTGTAACACTAAAATAATTAGTTCCTTTCTTCATTTTTCCAATTCATGAAAAAAAAATCACTCCTTTTAATATTCAGATTTGACAAATACGTTCCCTTGTTTCTTAATATTTCATTTATTCTACTTTCCTGCACTAGTAACACATCTGACAGAATGATTTAGATGAGTGTTTGGATTTGATTTTATTGAGGTGTTTTATACAGGTGTTTCTGTAGATTTGAGGAACTGCTGAACACTGTTGGTTTAGACGTTTCTGGATACAATACTGCCTCCTAGTAGTACTGCCTCTTATTGGAACCCTCACAGATTCCAAGGTAGAAGTCCTAATTTGGGCAGCAGGTGGTTTATCAGTCACTGTATGTCTGTCTGTTCAATCCAAAATACAAAAGAGTGACAGACTCAGGTCCCTTGGTGCATCACACCACGGATCGCTTCACGTAGCCAGCCAGTACAGTGCCTTTGAGACGGTGCTTGGTGGAGTCATAGACCCCCCGTCTAGAGCTCTTGGAGGAGAGCTTGGCACAGATCTCGCTGTGTTTCTCCAGGCGACTAGAATCAAAGCACCGGCCGCAGTGCTCACACTGCTTCAGCTTGGAGTTGGCTGCACTCATCCCAAATCGACGTTTCAACACCACCTGAATGAATGGATGTTATCAGATGGGCCAAATAATGGGCAGCTGGGCAACAAAGACAAGATATACAACATGTACAAACCAGATGAGGCTGGTGAGAGGAGCTCATTGTAATGGGCTCATTGTAATGGCTGGAATAGAACAAAAGGAACGATATCACACACATCAATCACATGGAAACCTCGTTTGATTCCGATCATTTCATTCCAGCCATTACAACGATCCTATCCTCCTATAACTCCTCCCATCAGCCTCCTCTGATACAAACGTACGTGATCACCAACACTACACTAGATCAACAGTTAGCATGGCTTTGGAATGTCAAGCTACTTTACCTGTCTGTCCTCCTTTTTCTCTTCCACGTTCAAACCCTTCTTGACTTCCTTTGGCTTGCTCACAGTGTATCTTGTGGCTGTCTCCTTTGGCTTACTTGCCACACTGCTTTCTTCTCCATTTCTCCTCACCTCTTTAATCCTTTCTTCCTCTTCTTCGTTATCTCTTATCATCTCCCATAGGTCAGAATCCACCTTCATCAGGCAGATCTCCTGGATGAACTTCTCCACCTTTTTTCTCAACCGCACTTTTGCGTTTTTCTCCTCCAAAGCCTGAGCATCCATCTTGGCCCCACTCTTAATCAGTTTCAGTTCTTGGGTAACACTAATCAGCTTGGCCTTCATATATGCCATCACCTGCTCAGCCTCTGAGTTAAAGACGTCCCATACCATCTCATCGGGGCACGGCGGTAGATCCTGTACAGTTAGGGTCTGAGTCTTGAACTGAACGTGTTTCTTCACAACCTGCCTTCTGTAAGCAGGACGAAGGCTGCCCTCTGGTCTGACTGGCTGGAATGGCTTCTTCTTGGCATCACTGTTTGGCACAGTGACTCTGACTCTAATGGGAGGCAGTGGCATCTTGGCGACCATATTGGCTCCATGGACTGCCTTCAATGGCTTGGCACTATGGAGGTAGATGTCTTTCACCACGCATGTTTGATCCCTCTTGGTACGGATGGGTTGCAGTGGCTTCCGGATGGAAGGAACAGTAGCCTTCCCTGACTGCTGAGGTGTTGGAGCTACATGCAGTCCTTGACTCTTCCCATTGCAGATGGACTTCTTCTTCTGCAGTACTGGGATTCTGGAGGGAGGATGTGGTTTCTTTTCCACAGCCTTCAAACTGGCAAGTCGCTGCAGAGCACCCTTTCTTTCTTCAGTCAACTCCAGTACTGGGATTCTGGAGGTGTTTAAACTGTTTTGTTTGAGCGCTGGAAGCTTCTCAGTGGCCTTGGGTTGAGATGGCAGGGCAGGCTGAATGGAGTTGCTACTGGCAGCTCCAAGGTTCCCTGTTAAAGCATTATCTTCCATTAGCGGCTGCAATAATCGCCTCATCATCAAGGAGATTAACAGTGGCCTTCTAACCTCGTTCTGCAACTAAGTTTTCGTCTAGTAGCACTTTCTATATTTTATGGTGATCTACTGTGTTAACTATATCTCAGGAGGAATCTGCTCGATTGTCTTGGATACTAGTGTTCTATTTTCAGCAATCAGACACCAGAATGTTCAAACAGAACATTTGGAATTTATTGATCAGTTGTGACATCATAATTGGTTCACAATGAGACTTCTAGAATCTCACACTTATGTGGATGTTATGTCATAATAGACCATAATATACGGCCCAAAATGGTGAATGTTACCTACATGTGTTGAACTGCTTGCCCTCATCTCATATTTAAACATGCCACTTTCCTTTGAGGTGAAACATATTACTGAACTCTCTGAATTGTCAATTTAAAGACATTTTGCCAATTTATTCATGACTAAATTTAGCTAACATTAGATAATTAATCCAGAGATTCTTACCTTTGCCTCTGCAGTCTCATCCAGATCATCATGGCATATGTAGTTCTTTGATAGCCACATTAGCAGCAAATTAGCATTTCATTTTTGGGGGCAAAATGCAAGAAAATATTTAAATCTGATCAAATCAGTGAAAGTGAATCTAGTGAAAATGACTTCTTTCTATCACTTGACAGTTAGACGTGTGTAAAACGTAACAGTGTTGCATCAGCCAGGCATGCCTTCAACTTTGGTCATCAAAAACAGAAATTCCCCCTTCATTTGAGCCCTTCAAAAAAAGAGGGGGGGACAATTTATTCTATTATTGGGAAATATATAGAGTTCAACTTATGATACAACTCAAGCAAGAATTTAAAAAAAGCCTTACTCTCAAAACATCAAATGGAATGGATATGTAGGAAAATGGTGCCGACAGATAGGGCTGCCATGCTTCTAGCTTACAAGCATTTCGCTACACCCGCAATAACATCTGCTAAACACATATATGTGACAAATGCAATTTGATTTGAGCTGTTTGGTTTCCCGAAAACAGGTATGCACACACACAACACACTGTGACTTCAGTCCATTTTCCTATGAGCCTGTGATGCAGCCCACTGGACAGGCCAAGCAAGGTCTTTCTCTACTTTGTGGCAGGAGTGTGTGTGTGTGTACTAGAGGTCGACCGATTATGATTTGTCACCGCCGATACCGATTATTGGAGGACCAAAAAAGCTGATACCGATTAATCTGCCGTTTTTTTGTTGTTGTAATAATGACAATTACAACAATACTGAATGAACACTTATTTTAACTTACCGTAATTTCCGGACTATTAAGCGCACCTGAATATAAGCCGCACCCACTGAATTTCAAAAAAAGTATTATTTTGAACATAAATAAGCCGCACATGTCTATAAGCCGCAGGTGCCTACCGGTACATTGAAACAAATGAACTTTACACAGGCTTTAACGAAACACGGCTTGTAACAAAATTAATAGGCTTTAACGAAACACGGCTTGTAACAAAAAATTACAAAATTTGCAGTAAGCTTTAGTTGTCTTTTTGCACCGTCTTATCATCGACTCATTAAGACCAAGCTCCTGTGCAGCAGCTCTATTTCCTTTTCCAACAGCCAGATCAATCGCCTTCAACTTGAAAGCTGCATCATATGCATTTCTCTGTGTCTTTGCCATGATGAAGGTGACAAAATGACTACCGTAATCAGAATGATGGGAAGTTTGAGAGCGCTCGATTTAATCTAAACAGTAAACAAAAAAGTTGTTTGACCTTAACCCGTTCGGCAATTTCATTGGTCTAATGAAAGCTTCATGCCGCCAAAAAACTGAGCACATCACAGAATGTGTTTTTTTATTTATTTATTTGAAAGCGGGAAAAATCCATATATTAGCCACGTCATTGTTTAAGCCGCGAGGTTCAAAGCTGGTAAAAAAGTTGTGGCTTATAGTCCGGAATTTACGGTAATATATACATCAATAAAATTAATTTAGCCTCAAATAAATAATGAAACATGTTCAATTTGGTTTAAATAATGCAAAAACAAAGTGTTGAAGAAGAAAGTAAAAGTGCAATACGTGCCATGTAAGAAAGCTAACGTTTAAGTGCCTTGTTCAGAACATGGGAACATATGAAAGCTGGTGGTTCCTTTTAACATGAGTCTTCAATATTCCCAGGTAAGAAGTTTTAGGTTGTAGTTATTATAGGAATTATAGGACTATTTCTCTCTATACGAGTTGTATTTCATATACCTTTGACTATTGGATGTTCTTATAGGCACTTTAGTATTGCCAGTGTAACAGTATAGCTTCTGTCCCTCTCCTCGCTCCTACCTGGGCTCAAACCAGGTACGCATCGACAACAGCCACCCTCGAAGCAGCGTTACCCATGTAGAGCAAGGGGAACAACTACTCCAAGTCTCAGAGCCAGTGACGTTTGAACCGCTATTAGCGCGCACCCGCTAACTAGCTAGCCATTTCACATCGGTTACACCAGCCTAATCTTGGGAGTTGATAGGCTTGAAGTCATAAACAGCGAAGAGCGAAGAGCTGCTGGCAAAACATACGGAAGTGCTGTTTGAATGAATGCTTACGAGCCTGCTGGTGCCTACCACCGCTCAGTCAGACTGCTCTATCAAATCATAGACTTAATTATAATATAATAAACACACAGAAATACGAGCCTTAGGTCATTAATATGGTCGAATCTGGAAACTATCATCTCGAAAACAAAACGTTTATTCTTTCAGTGAAATACGGAACCGGTCCGTATTTTATCTAACGGGTGGCATCCCTAAGTCTAAATATTCCTGTTACATTGCACAACCTTCAATGTTATGTCATAATTATGCAGAATTCTGGCAAATTAGTTCGCAACGAGCAAGGCGGCCTAAACTGTTGCATATACCCTGACTCTGCGTGCAATGAACGCAAGAGCAATGACACAATTTCATGTAAGCAGGCAATATTAACTAAATATGCAGGTTTAAAAATATATACTTGTGTATTGATTTTAAAGAATGGCATTGATGTTAATGGTTAGGTACATTGGTACAACGACAGTGCTTTTTTCGCAAATGCGCTTGTTGAATCTTCACCCGTTTGTCGAAGTAGGCTGTGATTCGATGAGAAATTAACAGGAGTGCAATGTAAGGCAGGTGGTTAGAGCGTTGGACTAGTAACCGGAAGGTTGCAAAAACAAATCCCCCCCTGAACAAGGCAGTTAACCCCCGTTCCTAGGCCGTCATTGAAAATAAGAATGTGTTCTTAATCTGACTTGCTTAGTTAAATAAAGGTGTTTAAAATCTTTTTTTTTTAATAAATATACTGCTCAAAAAAATAAAGGGAACACTTAAACAACACATCCTAGATCTGAATGAAAGAAATAATCTTATTAAATACTTTTTTCTTTACATAGTTGAATGTGCTGACAACAAAATCACACAAAAAAAATCAATAAATCCAATTTATCAACCCATGGAGGTCTGGATTTGGAGTCACACTCAAAATTAAAGTGGAAAACCACACTACAGGCTGATCCAACTTTGATGTAATGTCCTTAAAACAAGTCAAAATGAGGCTCAGTAGTGTGTGTGGCCTCCACGTGCCTGTATGACCTCTCTACAACGCCTGGGCATGCTCCTGATGAGGTGGCGGATGGTCTCCTGAGGGATCTCCTCCCAGACCTGGACTAAAGCATCCGCCAACTCCTGGACAGTCTGTGGTGCAACGTGGCGTTGGTGGATGGTGCGAGACATGATGTCCCAGATGTGCTCAATTGGATTCAGGTCTGGGGAACGGGCAGGCCAGTCCATAGCATCAATGCCTTCCTCTTGCAGGAACTGCTGACACACTCCAGCCACATGAGGTCTAGCATTGTCTTGAATTAGGAGGAACCCAGGGCCAACCGCACCAGCATATGGACTCACAGGTATTTAACTAGGCAAGTCAGTTAAGAACAAATTCTTATTTTCAATGACGTCCTACGAACAGTGGGTAAACTGCCTTGTTCAGGGGCAGAACGACAGATTTGTACCTCGTCAGCTCGGGGATTTGAACTTGCAACTTTTCGGTTAATAGTCCAACACTCTAACCACTAGGCTACCCTGCCATCCATAACCTGACACAGACAAACAGACAGACAGTGTAAGACTGTCTGTCTATCTAGCTGGAGGCATAGGAAGCATTAGCCTGGTTACTACCAGACTGAATTCTCGCGAGCTCACTGTTTTACATTTGCCCGAAGTAGTTTACCCCCGTCCCTGCTAAGGCTTCTCATGCTGCTCAGTTCCCACACCGCATCTCATTTGAGATTCGGTCTGGTGTTAACCAGGATAAAGAAGCATAGGCCTACTTAAAATGAATACATTTGCTTACATGATCCAGTTCTCTGAAGCAGGGATACGCTTTAAGTATCTTGGTATAACTGTCCTGCTCCTTAGTAGCATCAGAGTCGATGAAGGCCCGTCTTGCTTGGAATTCAAGGTCCAGGAGCTGGGAAACATCCTTCTGGTTGGGTCTGGCCTTGGTATTGTACATATCCTGTAGAGTTTTATAATGTCTCGCCTGGTTCTGTAGGCCTCTCAGTAGTTTCTGATGCCAGAAAACATCACAAACCCGACCAATTAACATTTAAAAATGTAGACTGAAATTAAGACCAGTGATTCCGCTGGTACTACCCCCCCAAACCTCTCATTCCACAGGAAACACTGAAGACTAAATAGTCACTTGGTTTCTAGTCCCTCATTTAGAGTAGTAGTAGAAGTTGCATTTATAAGGAAACACTATCCACTATTTCAATTTGTGTACTTACCACCCAACTGTTCAACCTCTGGGGTGCTGCATCTAGATAGTGAGGATCTCTCCAAGATCAGGGTTGAGGAGGTGGATTCGTCAGTCTCATCAGTGGACATCTCCTGGCTGCTCTGAAATCTAAGGCTTTTCTTGAAAGGGTCGCTCCCTGCTTCTTTTTGGGGGTTGTCACATTCCGAATCCTTTTCAAAAGCTGCTTCTTCACAGATTCCTAAAAAACAACAAAATTGTTTGTTATAAATCACATTAAACCGAATCCAGAAATTAAACGATACAAGCAGACACATGTTGCCCTGATTGATCTGGATGAAGCACATCCCTCCTATTTTGAGTGTCAGATGTTTGCACTTTGGCTGCCAGGTATCCAACAGTGCTGTGTTTGGAAACATGTGTTGAATACCTGAGTAGTGACTTACCCACTCAGCTCCACTGGTTGTAGATCTGTCCTGCAGCATTGGGTAGTACTCTATGAGACGCTTCGCCATTACAGTGAGTTCACGGCTGCATGGATACTGGAAGTCATCCCCTGCCGCTCTCTTAATGGAAATCATGCTTGTTACTCTGTTCCTGATTAATCGACAGCGAAGATCTTTGGAAAGGATATAATCTCTTTGTCCAGCACGCTGATTTTCAAAAAAGGAGCTTCTTGATTGCTCCAACTCTGTGTCTGTGTATAAGACATACTGTGGGCTGACAAGCTGTACGGTTCTGGTGGAACCATGTTGGTCTCTTGGGTTTGGAGAGGGGTGGGGGGATGGAGGGGACAGGAGGGTGGAGGAAGGGGGGGTGAAGAGTGGAAGGAGGTGGGAGTGGGGCTGAAATCACAGGTCCCAGAGGAGAGATGCCTAGTCCACACAAATTCTTCACCCTGTATAAGACATACATTTATTCTATAGTAATTATAAAGGCAAAGAACACCACACTGTAACAACAACCTAACAGCAAACACCAAAACAAGTACATCTGTAGATACCTGTATTGTAATGATTGCCAGGAAATGCTACTTTGATAACAGGAAACACTGTCTGCATGGTTAGATTAAATGTCTCCCAAATGTCAAAATCTAACATGACCTCCTTTTCACCATGAGTAAATCTCCAAATGGTTCTCCTTCTGAAGAAGTGCTCTGGACCGGGAAAGAGACCATGTAAATCCTCCTTAGAGGCTGGGCAGCATGTCTGTGCTTATATTAGCAGCTGAAGAACACATTTAACCACATGGTAAATAGTTAAGTAAACGCAAAGTGTCAGGTTGATATAGGTTATGAGACATTAGCATACTGTCTTCGCTTTCCAGTTAATGCAGGAATGATTTACCAAGCTAGCTAATGTTAGCTAACAAAATGTGACTACCTGTATATCATTAACGTTGACGTCAATAACTTTAAACCAAAATATAGTGCAAGCTAATGAAACTAACGTTAACGCTAAATTGTCTCCCATATTGAAAACCTTAGTTAATCTTTGCTTGCCTAGCTAAGATTGTAGACAATGACTGACACCATCGATAATTTAGCTTCGCCGTCTTTGGCGCCATTTCTATTGATTTTCTATTGTCAATAGAAAGGGCACATTTACACCTCATTAACACTATTTCTGGCAATAAAGCACTCTCAATCTAACCAAAGTTCAAGTTTTTTCAACGAATGGCCGTTCGTGCAGTTATTAACTGCAAAAAGGCAACGTTACCTAGTTAAAATTAGCATGCTAACTTGGTTTGCCAACTTTCCAATTCAAATGAACGTTAGCTTGCTAAGGAGAAAGGTAGACGGTATAAACAAATTAACATTACCTTTTATTACTGCTGTTGATATATGGTCCATGCCTGGATATGTCATCCATTCCATCTTCATTCATGGTGTTGTTAGATGAATAAAAGATTTGACCGTATTTGACTTTTTAGTTTTTTAGGTCTCTCTTATTTAGCTAGATAATGTGATGAACGTACGTCAGTTAAGCAATATCACAAGAGAGGGAGTGCTGAATATCAGCACGGCTGTGATTCGGTCGCAGGTACGAGGCCGCAGGTGGAAGATAATATTCAGTATAACAGCACGACCTCGAGTGTGATATTGCTTTTATACAACACTTCTACAAGCGCAATTTCTTAGTTAACAGTAATACGCGACAACAGATTATGATTTGTTTATTTATTTCATCGTGTATTTGGCTCCGCCAACACACATAGTTCCCCAACTGGTCTGGGACTGGACTGTTGCCAAGCAACACATATACATTTTCCTCCACACTAGCTTGATACTGCTACTTTGTGTAGGTCTACACGTTACCGTCCTCTCCTGACGACCATTCATCATTTAACTCAAATGTTATTTGTGGAAATATGTTCATATTTGCGGTGCGAAGTTTGTTACAATTTAAGATAGAGAACGATTGTTAATGTAATTAACGGTTATTTGAACACCTGTAAAGCGGAGTGATACATGTATGGTTAAAAGTCCCAGTGGTGTTGTTCTCTACTCCAATAAATTACTTGGTTTTATTATAAATACTGAACATCATTTTCACTTCTTTCCGCCCTTTTCATCGAAAGCAGTGGGAACGTTTTACTTGCGTTTAGTAACGTTCAAGATGCTTTGACGGTGCGTTATCTGCTGCGTTTTTATTACTTTTTCATTGAAACTGTTATTGAGCCATATCAATAGATTTCACAGTCGCAGCCCTGATTTCTGGCTGCTCTGTGGTATTGACGGATGCACTGAGGAATATAGTGTACAATTTCTTCCATCATGTAAAGAGAAACCACCTTCAACACCTACTTGATTGCACCCGACCAGATGAACAGCCATCGGAGGAAAGCCAAGTGTTTGAATGTTAAATGACGAGACAGAGGCATGGATGCGAGTAACCAGTCTTGTTCAGTATATTGCAATACATCCGGGTATTTCAAGCACACCGGTATAACATTTACCAACAGATGGCATCACTGTGCCATCTTACACCCATAACATCTTTCCTTTTATAAAATAGGACAGGAGCTGTCAATTCACTAACAAAACAAACCTAGTAATAATTTCCAACATGAACAGTTTAGTATTTTTTTTTTTTTTTCAGGTAACAACTTAACACATTTTGATACTCTCTTCACTTTTATCTCTGTCTGTCAACAATCCCTAATGGGAAACCTACAGATTAAGTATTTTTGGTGGCTGGGACAGACGCCCACAGCGTGAAAAGACAGGGGGCTTGTCTGCGAGGACTGCGGGTTCCCGCACAGGCGTGTCACCTGACTGTCTAAGGGGAGTATTGATGGGCGAGGGAGCGGCCGACCTGTGATCCCCTGGCTCTTCGCCCAGTGCCTCAGGCCCCATGTGACTTGCTGGGGTTCTGTCTTTTGTCATGCGACCCCTTTGACCATCAGGGTTCTGAGTAGGTGCTGGCTCAGCAATCCGAAGGTCAACCCTGTTACGACGGTACCGTGATCCATTCACCTCGACCAAGTAGGAGCGTGGTGCCATTTTCTGTACACAGGATCCGAGTCTCCAGAGGCCAGTCCGGTCCCCTGGTAGTGGCTTCATCCGCACCGTTTCACCCACCCTGAGCTCAGGTAAGTCTTTTGCTGATTTGTCATAGATGAACTTGGAGACCTGTCTTCTGTGACGTAGCTTCACCAGCACGTCTGTCACCACACATGGCTCCAGGAGAGTGCTGGCTACTGGCAGAGCTGCTTTTAAGCGCCGTGCCATGAGGCGCTGGGCCGGGCTGCTATCCATGCCTTCTGTCGGGGTATTGCGCCACTGCAGGATTGCTTTCCAGGCATCTTTGCCCTCTCGCAGAGCTTTTTTGCAGAGGTTCTTTGCGATTTTGACTGCGGACTCCGCCTTCCCATTAGCTTTTGGGTGTCGTGGTGATGAAGTGACGTGCTCGAATTCCCAATCTGCAGCAAATTTTCGGAACTCAACCCCGGAGAATTGGGGTCCATTGTCTGAAATTACCCTATCTGGCTGGCCATAGCGGGCAAACTGAGCCTTGCAGCGTTTGATTGTTGTCTCTGCTGAGAGGTCGGGGAGGAGGTCAATCTCCCAGAAGTCTGAGTAATGATCGACTACCAGCAGAAAGTCTTTGCCACTGTGCTGGAAGAGATCTAGACTTACTATCTGCCAGGGGCGCATCGGTAGCTCGTGGGACATCATCGTCTCTCTCTGTTGCTCAGTGGCATATTCATTGCAGATTGTGCATTTACTGACATAGTCTTTGATTTCACTCTGCATTCCTGGCCAATACAGTGTGTCACGTGCTTGTCTGTAACAGGCCTCACCTCCTATGTGACTTGAGTGCACGCGCGCCAACATCTCAGGGCGCAGAGACCGGGGAATAACGACTCTCTGACCCTTGAATATTACTCCGTTTTGAACACTGAGCTCCTCTTTGACTGGCCAATAATCTCTGACGGCTAAAGCAGTTTCTTCCTTGCAGTCGGGCCAGCCCATCAGAATCACAGACCTCAATGCCTGGAGTTGCTCGTCCCTGTCTGTGTGCTGTCTGATTTGTATCAGGCGCTGGTCCGTGACATTGAGGTAGTCAGCCTGGTTGATGTGTTCAACATCCACTTGCTCTGTTTGTAAGCTGCACACTGCGTGTCGTTCATGCATGGAGCGTGTGTGAGTGCCTGATGCAGTAGCCCTGCTGAGCGTGTCACTCACATACATCTCTGGCCCTGGCTTATACACCACCTTGAGGTTGTAGTTTTGTAGGGCCAGTAGCATGCTCTGCAGTCGTTTCGGGGCATTCAGGAGAGGCTTGCTGAATATAGCAATAAGGGGCTTGTGATCTGTCTCTGCGGTAATATTGTCGCGCCCGTACAGATAGTGGTGGAAGCGTTGGCATGCAAACACAATGCTGAGGCACTCCTTCTCTATCTGGGCATAGTTCTGCTCTGTTGGGGTGAGTGCCCTAGAGGCGAATGCCACAGGCTGGCCCTCCTGCATGAGGCAACAGCCAAGTCCATACTGGCTTGAGTCACTCTGAATCGTGACAGGTTTTGACACATCGTAGTATCGCAGTACAGGTGTCTGGGTGACCAGTTGTTTTATTTCCCTCACCGCTGCGTCATGTTTTGGGAGCCAATGCCAGATGGTGTCCTTGTCCATGAGCCTCCTTAGTGGCTCACACACTTCAGAGAGCCGCGGTAGGAACTTGGCCAGGTAGGTGACGAATCCGACGAAGCGCTGCACTGCCTTCACGTCAGATGGGTGGGGCATTTCCAAGACAGCCTTCACTTTTTCAGGATCCGCCTTCAATCCAGTGGAGGACAAGATGTGCCCATGAAAGCGGACCTCTGGCACTTTAAACTGAAGCTTTTTTATGCTTTGCCTTAGCTTGACCTGTCTGCATCTGACCATCAGGGCCAGCAGCTTGGCATCATGGTCACATTCTGCCTCCTCATCACTGTCCCCACAGCCCACTACGAGGATGTCATCTGCTATGGGTTCCACGCCACTGAGTCCCATCAACAGCTCATGCTGTTTCCGCTGATACACCTCTGGAGCCACGGAGACACCAAACGGGAGCTTCAACCACCTCTTCCTGCCCCAGGGTGTCCAAAAGGTGGTCATGTAGCTGCTGGGCTCGTCGAGCTTGCACTGCAGGAAGGCATCTCTGGCGTCCACGAGCGTGAAGACTCTGGCCTTTGGGAGCTTGTAAAGAACATCCTCCAACGTGGGCATAATGTAATGTGAGCGTCTCAGAGCCCGGTTGAGGTGTTTAGGATCAATGCATATCCGTAGCTTGTCTGGTTTCTTGACGATGACCATATTACTTATCCAGTCTGTAGGCTCGGTGACGGATATCATGTGGCCATCTGCTTCGTATTTGTCAAGCTGAGCCTTTGTAGCTGCTTTCATGGCCACTGGTACATTGCGGGGTGCACACTGGACAGGCTGGATTGCTGCGTCCAACTCAAAGTGGACTTCGCCGGGAACTGACTCGACCGGTGCATTGAAGACATCATGGTACTTGCTCAGGAGTGTCTCCTTGCTCAGGGGCCCAGCCTGGACAGATGGCATCACTGTGCCATCTTACACCCATAACACCAAGCACCACCGGAACAAGTAAGTAGCTAGCTAGCATTTGTTTTGTTCTCTGGATTTAAAAAAATAATTTAATGAACAGACGATACACGGACCAAAATCATACTGTCCATTAGGCTATTCGATCATTGTAGCCATAATGACTCTTATGGCTAAAGCTGGGTTGATGTGAAAATAATCGATGATGAATAGGAACAAAACACTTAAATAGCACTATTGGTGACACTAAATACAATTTCAAATAATCATCTGTTTCTTTGATGTGTGGTACACAGGACAACATTCAACCCGATAGTCTTCTAGCTAACTCCAGCATCACTGATCAGCAACTCCATACATCTGACTCAGATGATGGGCAAAGGGGCATTGACCAACATGGAGCTGTTACAGTGCAACAAGTAAATTACTCTGTTGGTGGCAATCTACTGAAATGTACCATATTTTTTTTCAGTACTTAGATTTACTAATAGCATTCATAGTCAGTCTTCACAACCACTTCTCCTGTCATAAACATTATACTTGTCATGAACTAGTAATGTCCAGCCTCAGGATACTACATTCAATGTCAACATTTATTTTAGAATCTGACAACACATGCCACTGCTTTTGTGATAAATACCAGAGCCAAGCATCGTCTCTCACAGGTAAGATGCTTTTTCTGAACAGAGCATTTGGTTTGTTACATTATGCAGAGCATTTTGTAGTGGTTCAGTGATGGTTGAGTTCATTCTCAGTGCTAGGTTGTCCACCTTACTATTGTTGATCCCTTATGTCCTTATGTTAATGAATATGTCATAAGAAAATGTGAATATCATAGGTATACATGATGGTGTGTTCCAACCTCCATGATTGATGACATCCCCACCTCTCTCACTGTCTCATTTTCAGAAAGGTGTGAATGACATTGTTGCTGGGGTACAGCAGTATCAATCATCACTATTGGACAACCTCAGGAAGCAGATGGAGGCAGTGCTAAAGAAGCATTCAGGAAGCACATCAGGTCAACTTGAAAAAGATGCAATGGATATATTTGACAATTTCATTGAAACTTTTGCTGGCGTTGCAACAACATTTAGACGGGACAGTGTTATTAAGAAGCTGTTTGGACGCAGAGGAAATTCCAATTGCTGGAACCATATGCAGGATGAATTGTGGAGGATCAAAAGACATTTTCATCAAAGACAAATTATTTTATTATGTACCATTAGTCAAAAGTCTAGAGCAGTTCTTATCACACCCAACGATTTTGTCTATGGTTGAAAAGGGACCCCAGATGTGCAGGGCAAGTTTTTTTCATGACATTGTTGATGATGCTCTTCTAAAATCACATCCCTTATTTTCAGAGAAACCAAATGCATTGCAGATTGTTCTGTACACGGATGAAATAGAGATCTGTAATCCACTAGGATCCTTTGCATCAAAAAACAAGTTGTTAATGGTGTACTACACCCTAGGAAATATAAATCCAAAATACAGGTCTAAACTGGCTGCTATCAGGCTACTTGCCATGGCTAGATCAGCAGACCTCCGTCAATCTGGTGTAGATGTAATATTGAATAGAATCATGGAAGACATGGATGCATTCATTGTACAGTGGAGTTAAAATGCTAACTATTAACGGCGAGAAAACGATATATGGTGCCATGGTCTCTCTGTCTGGAGACACCCTGGCACAACATGAACTAGCAGGGTTCAGAGGGTGTGGGCTTTGCCTACAGTAAGTGCAGACACTGAGTGTTCTTTTGAGGACATGCAGTCACACTTCAATGAGGATGCATATACTGAAAGGACATTGGAGAAGCATGTCAGACAGTGTGATGAAATAGAAAAGGCACAGACTGACTTGCTTCGCAACAGCCTGAGAACAACATATGGGATCAATAGAAGGAGCAAGTTAGTTGAATTCTCAGCCTTTGATATCATACAACAAACTCCGCAAGACATTATGCATGTAATTCTGGAGGGCATAGCCCCAATGTATTTTGAATCGTCTTGTGGTGTCAGGACAGATTGATCTGGACTCAGTGAATTCTGCTATTCTTGGTTTCCCTTATTCCCCTCTAGATGTTAGCGATCGGCCATCCCCAATTTCTGTTAGTACATTAACGTCGAGTGATGGAAAACTAAAACAGTCATCTGGGCAAATGCTTGTCCTGCGAAGGATATTGCCATTCGTTTTGGAGAGTTTGGAAGTCAATGCATATATACGACTGACAATTGAGCTAATAGAGATTGTACAGATAGTATTTGCACCTGTTCTTTCCATTGTGACCGTGTCTAGGTTGAAGTTACTCATTGTAAATCATTTGAAGCATTGGAAGTAGCTTTTTCCAGACCGCAATGTTACACCTAAACAGCATTATATGATACATTTGCCATCACAGATAAAGTCATTGGGTCCAATGGTTAGACATATGTGTATGCGGTTCGAGTCTAAACATTGTTTCTTTAAACAATGGGCTTCCAAGCTCAATGTAAAAAAATATTTGCAAGTCTTTGATCAATCAGAACCAAATATATGAAAGCTGCCAAAATGTTGACAGTTCAATGCACCCCATTTTTTCAAATGAAAGGGAGATGGGACCTGTATCAGAGGTTAAAGATCTACAATATTTACGTGGAAAATTGAGGGACTTCCTAGGTTTCAATGAAGTAAACCATGCTGTATCACTCAAATGGCTTGTAATCAATTCAAATAAAATACATAACTCAGAAGTCCATGATCTTTGCCAAAGTACTGAATGGTAATATGCCAGAATTTGGACTGGTCAAAAACATATTTCCTGTTGATTCTAGGCTTTATTTTTTGGAATATCAACCATTTCAAACTATACGCTTTGATAGAAACATCATGGCTTATCAAGTTGAGGTCCCACACTTTGCACAGGCCACTGAGTTAGTGGATGCTGAAAAGCTGGTTGGTTTTACCTCTCATTACACAATTAGCAACAAGAGCCAAACTTATGTACAAGTCAAATACCATCTTGGGGAAGTAATAGAATTGTACAACAGTTCAAATGACTCAGTGTGTTCCCCAGATATGAAAAGTGTACTGTCTTTGTTCTGCACTGTATTTTGTATACATGATTGCTGTGTGTAAGATTGACAAAGCAGTGAATTCCATTTGGTCATTGTCTGTTCTTAATATGTTGACACGATTGTCGTAGTGATGAGACCAAAACGCAGCAGGTATGTGTATACTCATCTTCTTTATTATGAGGAAAGAAGGCAAACCCAAAATAAACACGTATACAAAAAGAAACACACCGACAATAAACGGTCCTGTAAGGCTTGACGCTATACACGGAACAATCTCCCACAAATCACAAACACACCCTAATATATGGGACTCTCAATCAAAGGCAAATAGACAACACCTGCCTTCAACTGAGAGTCCCAACCCCAATTAATCAAACATAGAAACTGGCACACTAGACTAAACATAGAATACATGAAAATCAAACATTGCCCAAACACCCCGGAATACTTAAATCAAATGCCCCTTCAACAAACACACCACCCCGAACCACATAAAACGAATACCCTCTGCCACGTCCTGGCCAAACTACAATAACAATTAACCCTTATACTGGCCAGGACGTGACATATGTGAAGAGATGAAAAGGATAAGATGCTTGAAATAATAAATTCTGACTTTGACAAAGCAGTTTTGTACTTCTCAGTGTTGATGAAACAGCTTTATAATTCTGGTAATTCTAGTTTTGAGCATTAAGTTACTCAGAACCAGTAACACAATCTCAGTAACAAGTTATATTATCTTAAGATAATTAAGGACAAAAAAGCTTGAAACAAGTGAAATGCTCCAACATAAAAACTGGCTGATAAGAAATATCTTGTCAGACAAAAAACAAGCATATATTGCCTTGATTTAAGATATTTAATTTTACTTAGATTTTAATTTTTGCAGTGTATATGGAGACAAACAAACCTTTTTTAATGAAAAAAAGAGTGAACTATTTTCCAATGCTCATCAGACTGGCCCAAGCCAACCCCAGTGAATAGGCCATGTTGTATATGGTACATTCCACTCTCCCTTTCTTCTTATGTGTGTAGGAGCTACCACTGTACTGTACAGGGGGCCTGCGCTTCTTCTGGGACAACAAGTTTGACCATGCCATGGTGGCCTTCCTGGACTGTGTGCAGCAGTTCAAGGAGGAGGTGGAGAAGGGAGACACGGGATTCTGCCTGTCCTACAGGTCAATCAACTAGTCTAGCAGACATCATTCAATTATAATTGTAATCATCTATGGATTACGCCGAGAGACCAAGGATTAAGCTGTCAAAAGCTGACCAACTTCAGTTAATTGTGTAAATTTGGTAAGTTATACAACTCAATTAATTAATATATCTTTATTCATTTTTCCAAATCATAAAAAATCACTCCTTTTCCTATTCAGATTTGACAAATGCATTCCCTTGTTTCTTAATATTTCATTTATTCTACTTTCCTGCACTAGTAACACATCTGCAGAATGATTCAGATGAGTATTTGGATTTGATTTTATTGAGGTGTTTTATACAGGTGTTTCTGTAGCTTTGAGGAACTGCTGAACACTGTTGGTTTAGACGTTTCTGGATACAATACTGCCTCCTAGTAGTACTGCCTCTTATTGGAACCCTCACAGATTCCAAGGTAGAAGTCCTCATTTGGGCAGCTGGTGGTTTATCAGTCACTGCATGTCTGTCTGTTCAATACAAAATACAAAAGAGCGACAGACTCAGGTCCCTTGGTGCATCACACCACGGATCGCTTCACGTAGCCAGCCAGTACAGTGCCTTTGAGACGGTGCATGGTGGAGTCATAGACCCCCCATCTAGAGCTCTTGGAGGAGAGCTTGGCACAGATCTCGCTGTGTTTCTCCAGGCGACTAGGATCAAAGCACCGGCCGCAGTGCTCACACTGCTTCAGCTTGGAGTTGGCTGCACTCATCCCAAATCGACGTTTCAACACCACCTGAATGAATGGATGTTATCAGATGGGCCAAATAAGGGGCAGCTGGGCAACAAAGACAAGATATACAACATGTACAAACCAGATGAGGCTGGTGGGAGGAGCTCATTATAATGGGCTCATTGTAATGGCTGGAATAGAATAAAAGGAACGGTATCACACACATCAATCACATGGAAACCTCGTTTGATTCCGATCAATTCATTTCATTCCAGCCATTACAACGATCCTATCCTCCTATAACTCCTCCCATCAGCCTCCTCTGATACAAACACACGTGATCACCAACACTACACTAGATCAACAGTTAGCATGGCTTTGGAATGTCAAGCTACTTTACCTGTCTGTCCTCCTTTTTGTCTTCCATGTTCAAACCCTTCTTGACTTCCTTTGGCTTGCTAACAGTGTATCTTGTGGCTGTCTGCTTTAGCTTACTTGCCACACTGCTTACTTCTCCATTTCTCCTCACCTCTTTAATCCTTTCTTCCTCTTCTTCCTCTTCTTCGTTATCTCTTATCATCTCCCATAGGTCAGAATCCACCTTCATCAGGCAGATCTCCTGGATGAACTTCTCCACCTTTTTTCTCAACCGCACTTTTGCGTTTTTCTCCTCCAAAGCCTGAGCATCCATCTTGGCCCAACTTTTAATCAGTTTCAATTCTTGGGTGACACTGATCAGCTTGGCCTTCATATATGCCATCACCTGCTCAGCCTCTGAGTTAAAGACGTCCCATACCATCTCATCGGGGCATGGCGGTAGATCCTGTACAGTTAGTGTCTGAGTCTTGAACTGAATGTGTTTCTTCACAACCTGCCTTCTGTACTTTGAAGCAGCAGGACGAGGGACTGCCCTCTGGTCTGACTGGCTGGAATGGCTTCTTCTTGGCATCACTGTTTGGCACAGTGACTCTGGCTCTAATGGGAGGCAGTGGCATCTTGGCGACCATATTGGCTCCATGGACTGCCTTCATTGGCTTGGCACTATGGAGGTAGATGTCTTTCACCACGTAGGTTTGATCCCTCTTGGTACGGATGGGTTGCAGTGGCTTCCGGATGGAAGGAACAGTAGCCTTCCCTGACTGCTGAGATGTTGGAGCTACATGCAGTCCTTGACTCTTCCCATTGCAGATGGACCTCTTCTTCTGCAGTACTGGGATTCTGGAGGGAGGATGTGGTTTCTTTTCCACAGCCTTCAAACTGGCAAGTCGCTGCAGTGCACCCTTTCTTTCTTCAGTCAACTCCAGTACTGGGATTCTGGAGGTGTTAAAACTGTTTTGTTTGAGCGCTAGAAGCTTCTCAGTGGTCTTGGGTTGAGATGGCAGGGCAGGCTGAACAGAGTTGCTACTGGCAGCTCCAAGGTTCCCTGTTAAAGCATTATATTCCATTAGCGGCTGCAAGAATCTCCTCATCATCAAGGAGATTGACAGTGGCCTTCTTCTAACCTCGTTCTACAACTAAGTTGTAGTCTAGTAGCACTTTCTATATTTTATGGTGATCTACTGTGTTAACTATATCTCAGGAGAAATCTGCTACATTGTCTTGGATACTAGTGTTCTATTTTCAGCAATCAGACGCCAGAATGTTCAAACAGAACATTTGGAATTTATTGATCAGTTGTGACATCATAATTGGTTCACAAATAATGAGACTTCTGGAATCTCACACACTTATGTGGATGTGATGTCATAATAGATCATAATATACTGCCCAAAATGGTAAATGTGACCTACCTGTGTTGAACTGCTTGCCCTCATCTCATATTTAAACATGCCACTTTTCTTTGAGGTGAAACATATTACTGAACTCTCTGAATTGTCAATTTAAAGACATTTTGCCAATTTATTAATGACTATATTTAGCTAACATAGTTAGTTCTTACCTTTGCCTCAGCAGTCGCGTCCAGATCATCATGGCGTTTGTAGTTCTTTATGATAGCCACATTAGCAGCTAATTAGCATTTCATTTTTGGGGGCTAAATGCAAGTGACTAAATTGATAAGTAACCTTGTCCTACAGATATTTACACGGTTATTGAAACATCACACAAGGGTAAACCTTCATGAAACACATCCCTTATTTTAAGTGTTTCTAAAATGTCCTATGGTGGAAAGACGGTTGGAACCATTTCTTGTTTGACCGCTATGTATTATGGGTATTATGACTCATACTGTGGTACTCTATTGTACTTACACAAATAACTGGAGTTGGTCAGCTTTTGACAGCTTAATCCTTTGTCTCTGCACGATCATTTGCCTCCAACTAGTCACTAGCATGAGAAATCTGCAGATGATTTTGTCCTAGCATACTGGCCTTAGATAAAAAAAAAACAATGCTCTCCTTGCTTCCCCATGATGTTTTGAGAGGGTGGGGAGAAGACTGGAGGAAGGACTTTTGAGATTCACCACTGGTGTGAGTTCCAATCGAAGAAGTCTTGTTTCCTTGTTTGATTTCTATATTGACCATTTGAAAGGACAAGATTAACAACTGTTAAATTATAAACATTCAAGTCCACCTAGACTTGTAGGTGTTATGAAGGTAGATATCTGAGACGTTTGGAGCACATTCCAGGATTGAGTCCTAATAGTAGCTAAGTGGCTTCTGGTTGTGTCTTTTCCTTCATATGCACATATCTTATGACACTGGATAGGTGAAAGCTGTTGTTTCCAATTGACCTGTTCAATTCTTAAAGATCAGTACACATGAAGGGAAGGAGAGAAGGACACGTTGAACTACTGAGATGCAGCACTGGAATGGGTTCTTATGTATCACATGCTTCTTACTTTGCTCCAGAAGCAAAACTGGAGAGTCACGAATCTGTTTTTCCTGCCTATTTTTCTTCAATTGGTTTGTAATTTTGTGGTTCAACTACACTCTAGCCACAGAATAATGTACATTTATGTTTTAATAGTTTTTCTTTTACTGTGCTGACAAGGTAAAGATGGTTTAAGTTCACCATGCGTTGGAACAGCATTGGAACGTTTGCCTTGTCTGTTCTGTCTCCCCACTCGCAGGGCGCACCAAGTGTCTACCGAAAGCTTTGGCGTCAGGATTATGCTGTGCTTTTGTTCATTGGTAAATTCAACAAGGCAATCCTTTTACTACAAGTGACTTCTTGGTGTGGATATAAATGTAGACAAGGAGGCTTGTGGCAGTATTTAATGCCCATATCACTGTATGATTTGATTTTTCAGGTTCATTACATATGAACATTCCAATAATGGACCCACACAGAACGTCTTATGTAAAAGGATATTTCCAATTCTAACATTAGTATAAAAAAGGTCATCAAAATGTATAGACAGATTTATTGATTACGTAAGTATTCAACCTCATGAGTCAATACATGTTAAAATCACCTTTGGCAGCGATTACAGCTGAGAATCCTTCTGGGTAAGTCTCTAAATGCTTTGCACACCAGGATTGCATGTTAGTCTTCAAGCTCTGTCAAGTTGGTTGTTGATCATTGCTACAAAGCCATTTAAATCTTGCCATAGAATTTCAAGCCAATTTAAGTCAAAACTAACTAGGGCGCTCTGGAACATTCAATGTTGTCTTGGTAAGCAACTCTAGTGTATATTTGGCCTTGTGTTTTAGGTCATTGTTCTGCTAAAAGTTGAATATCTCCCGGTGTCTGTAAAGCAGACTGAACCAGGTTTTCCTCTAGGATTTTGTCATGGGCGTCGTAAGGTTTGGACCAAGGCGCAGCGGGTAAAGTGCTCATCTTCTTAATTAATTTAAAGTAACGTGAACACTTAAACAAAATAAGCACTGGAGGTCTGATGCGTGGGGCTGGCTTTGGAGGCGCCAGACTATTAACACGCACCTAAAGGCTCGTGCGGAGAACAGGAACAGGGTACACTGGGCCGAGGAGACGCACTGGAGACTAGATCCGTTGTGCCGGCACACTTCTTCCTGGCTGCCGGCCAACTCTCGCCCGGCAAGTTATTGGCCGTACCGGACTGTGCGTGCGTATGGGCGACACCGTGCGCATTTCTGCATAACAATGTGCTTGCTTGATCCGTCGCTCTCCATAATAAGTCGGGGAGTTGGCTCAGGTCTCCACTCTGACTCTGCCCAACTCCCCGTGTGCCATGCCTCTCGGCCTCATGTTGCTCCCTTACTTTCCTGTCCCAGAAACGTCGTTCTGCCTTTGCTGCCTCCAATCCCTCCTTCGGTCGCCGGTACTCCCCAGCCTGGCTCCATGGACCCTTGCCATCAAGGATTTCCTCCCACGTCCATGACTCCAAATACTTCTCCTGCCGCTCCTTCTTCCGCTGCTTGGTCCTTTGGTGGTGGGTGGTTCTGTCATGGGCGTCGTAAGGATTGGACCAAGGCGCAGCGGGTAAAGTGCTCATATTCTTAATTTATTTAAAGTAACCTGAACACTTAAACAAAATAAACAAACGACGATAACAGTTCCATAAGGCACACAGGCTATACAGAAAATAACCACCCACAAAACACAAGTGAAAACAAACCCAACTAAATATGGCCTCCAATTAGAGACAACGACAACCAGCTGCCTCTAATTTGAGGTCATTGCCAAAAACCCAACATAGAAATAGAAAACTAGATATACACATAGAAATAGAAAATATAGAACATAAACCAAAAACACTGAAACACACAAACACCCCCTGCCACGCCCTGACCAAACTACAATGACTTTAACATTCACATGGAAAAGTCCACAGACCCACTCCAAAAGGCTTTCGGAGCCATCATCGACTCAGTGGGTTTTGTCCAACATGTCTCTGGACCTACTCACTGCCACAGTCATACTCTGGACCTAGTTTTGTCCCATGGAATAAATGTTGTGGATCTTAATGTTTTTCCTCATAATCCTGGATTATCGGACCACCATTTTATTGCGTTTGCAATTGCAACAAATAATCTGCTCAGACCCCAACCAAGGAGCATTAAAAGTCGTGCTATAAATTCTCAGACAACCCAAAGATTCCTTGATGCCCTTCCAGACTCCCTCTGCCTACCCAAGGACGTCAGAGGACAACAATCAGTTAACCACCTAACCGAGGAACTCAATTTAACCTTGCGCAATACCCTAGATGCAGTTGCACCCCTAAAAACTAAAAACATCTGTCATAAGAAACTAGCTCCCTGGTATACAGAAAATACACGAGCTCTGAAGCAAGCTTCCAGAAAATTGGAACGGAAATGGCGCCACACCAAACTGGAAGTCTTCCGACTAGCTTGGAAAGACAGTACTGTGCAGTATCGAAGAGCCCTCACTGCTGCTCGATCATCCTATTTTTCCAACTTAATTGAGGAAAATAAGAACAATCCGAAATTTCTTTTTGATACTGTCGCAAAGCTAACTAAAAAGCAGCATTCGCAAATGGAGGATGGCTTTCACTTCAGCAGTAATAAATGTATGAACTTCTTTGAGGAAAAGATCATGATCATTAGAAAGCAAATTACGGACTCCTCTTTAAATCTGGGTATTCCTCCAAAGCTCCATTGTCCTGAGTCTGCACAACTCTGCCAGGACCTAGGATCAAGGGAGATACTAAAGTGTTTTAGTACTATATCTCTTGACACAATGATGAAAATAATCATGGCCTCCAAACCCTCAAGCTGCATACTGGACCCTATTCCAACTAAACTACTGAAAGAGCTGCTTCCTGTGCTTGGCCCTCCTATGTTGAACATAATAAACGGCTCTCTATCCACCGGATGTGTACCAAGCTCACTAAAAGTGGCAGTAATAAAGCCTCTCTTGAAAAAGCCGAATCTTGACCCAGAAATTATAAAAAACGATCGGCCTATATCGAATCTTCCATTCCTCTCAAAACATTTTGAAAAAGCTGTTGCGCAGCAACTCACTGCCTTCCTGAAGACAAACAATGTATACGAAACGCTTCAGTCTGGTTTTAGACCCCATCATAGCACTGAGACTGCACTTGTGAAGGTGGTAAATGACCTTTTAATGACGTCAGACCGAGGCTCTGCATCTGTCCTCGTGCTCTTAGATCTTAGTGCTGCTGTTGATACCATCGACCACCACATTCTTTTGGAGAGATTGGAAACCCAAATTGGTCTACATGGACAAGTTCTGGCCTGGTTTAGATCTTATCTGTCGGAAAGATATCAGTTTGTCTCTGTGAATGGTTTGTCCTCTGACAAATCAATTGTAAATTTCTGTGTTCCTCAAGGTTCTGTTTTAGGACCACTATTGTTTTCACTATATATTTTACCTCTTGGGGATGTCATTAGAAAACATAATGTTAAATTTCACTGCTATGCAGACGACACACAGCTGTACATTTCAATGAAACATGGTGAAGCCCCAAAACTGCCCTCGCTAGAAGCCTGTGTTTCAGACATAAAGAAGTGGATGGCTGCAAACTTTCTACTTTTAAACTTGGACAAAACAGAGATGCTTGTTCTAGGTCCCAAGAAACAAAGAGATCTTCTGTTGAATCTGACAATTAATCTGGATGGTTGTACAGTCGTCTCAAATAAAACTGTGAAGGACCTCGGCGTTACTCTGGACCCTGATCTCTCTTTTGAAGAACATATCAAGACTGTTTCAAGGACAGCTTTTTTCCATCTACGTAACATTGCAAAAATCAGAAACTTTCTGTCCAAAAATGATGCAGAAAAATGTATCCATGCTTTTGTTACTTCTAGGCTGGACTACTGCAATGCTCTACTTTCCGGCTACCCGGATAAAGCACTAAACAAACTTCAGTTAGTGCTAAATACGGCTGCTAGAATCCTGACTAGAACCAAAAAATTGGATCATATTACTCCAGTGCTAGCCTCCCTACACTGGCTTCCTGTTAAGGCAAGGGCTGATTTCAAGGTTTTACTGCTAACTTACAAAGCATTACATGGGCTTGCTCCTACCTATCTTTCCGATTTGGTCCTGCCGTACATACCTACACGTATGCTACGGTCACAAGACGCAGGCCTCCTAATTGTCCCTAGAATTTCTAAGCAAACGGCTTTCTCCTATAGAGCTCCATTTTTATGGAATGGTCTGCCTACCCATGTGAGAGACGCAGACTCAGTCTCAACCTTTAAGTCTTTACTGAAGACTTATCTCTTCAGTAGGTCCTATGATTAAGTATAGTCTGGCCCAGGAGTGTGAAGGTGAACGGAAAGGCTGGAGCAACAAACCGCCCTTGCTGTCTCTGCCTTGCCGGTTCCCCTCTCTCCACTGGGATTCTCTGCCTCTAACCCTATTACAGGGGCTGAGTCACTGGCTTACTGGTGTTCTTCCATGCCGTACATGGGAGGGGTGCGTCACTTGAGTGGGTTGAGTCACTGACGTGGTCTTCCTGTCTGGGTTGGCGCCCCCCCCCCTTGGGTTGTGCCGTGGCGGAGATCTTTGTGGGCTATACTCGGCCTTGTCTTAGGACGGTAAGTTGGTGGTTGGAGACATCCCTCTAGTGGTGTGGGGGCTGTGCTTTGGCAAAGTGGGTGGGGTTATATCCCGCCTGTTTGGCCCTGTCCGTGGGTATCATCGGATGGGGCCACAGTGTCTTCTGATCCCTCCTGTCTCAGCCTCCAGTATTTATGCTGCAGTAGTTTATGTGTCAGGGGGCTAGGGTCAGTCTGTTACATCTGGAGTATTTCTCTTGTCTTATCCGGTGTCCTGTGTGAATTTAAATATGCTCTCTCTAATTCTCTCTTTCTCTCTTTCTTTCTTTCTCTCGGAGGACCTGAGCCCTAGGACCATGCCTCAGGACTACCTGGCATGATGACTCCTTGCTGTCCCCAGTCCACCTGGCCATGCTGCTGCTCCAGTTTCAACTGTTCTGCCTGCGGCTACGGAACCCTGACCCGTTCACCGGACGTGCTTGTTGCGCCCTCGACAACTACTATGATTATTATTATTTGACCATGCTGGTCATTTATGAACATTTTAACATCTTGACCATGTTCTGTTATAATATCCACCCGGCACAGCCAGAAGAGGACTGGCCACCCCTCATAGCCTGGTTCCTCTCTAGGTTTCTTCCTAGGTTTTTGGCCTTTCTAGGGAGTTTTTCCTAGGGAGTTTTTCCTAGCCACCGTGCTTCTTTCACATGCATTGCTTGCTGTTTGGGGTTTTAGGCTGGGTTTCTGTACAGCACTTTGAGATTTCAGCTGATGTACGAAGGGCTATATAAATACATTTGATTTGATTTGACAAATAACCCCTTTCACTGGTAAGGACGTGACAGATTTTGCCTGTGCTTAGCGCTATTCTGTTTATTTTCATCATAAACATCCTTGCCGATGACAGGCATGTAGGCACCACCGTGCTTGAAAATGTGAAGAGTGGTACTCAGTTATTTGTTGTTGGATTTGCTCCAAATATAACACTTTGTATTCAGGACATAAAGTTAATTTCATTGCCAAATTTTTTTCAGTATTACTTGTGTCTTATTGCAACCAGGATGCATGTTTTGGAGTATTATTATTCTGTACAAACTTCCTTTTCACTATGTCGTTTAGGTTAGTATTGTGGAGTAACTACAATGTAGTTGATCCATCCAAAGTTTTCTATCACTGTCACAGGCATCGATGAACGGTGACCAAAATGCAGCGGGTATAGTGCTCATCTTTCTTCTTTGTTTAGAAAAGAACAATCAAAACCAAATAAACAGACGACGAAACAGTTCCATAAGGCACACAGGCTATTCAGAAAATAACCACCCACACAACCCAAAGGAAAACAGGCTGCCTAAGTATGGCTTCCAATCAAATCAAAATCAAATTTATTTATATAGCCCTTCTTACATCAGCTGATATCTCAAAGTGCTGTATAGAAACCCAGCCTAAAACCCCAAACAGCAAGCAATGCAGGTGTAGAAGCACGGTGGCTAGGAAAAACTCCCTAGAAAGGCCAAAACCTAGGAAGAAACCTAGAGAGGAACCAGGCTATGAGGGGTGGCCAGTCCTCTTCTGGCTGTGCCGGGTGGAGATTATAACAGCACCTGGCCTAGATGTTCAAATGTTCATAAATGACCAGCATTGTCAAATAATAATAATCACAGTAGTTGTCGAGGGTGCAACAAGTCAGTAACACAAGAGTAAGTGTCAGTTGGCTTTTTCATAGCCGATCTTTGAGAGTATCTCTACCGCTCCTGCTGTCTCTAGAGAGTTGAAAACAGCAGGTCTGGGACAGGTAGCACGTCCGGTGAATAGGTCAGGGTTCCAGCAGGTCTGGGACAACAGGTCTGGGACAGGTAACACGTCCGGTGACCAGGTCAGGGTTCCATAGCTGCAGGCAGAACAGTTGGAATTGGAGCAGCAGCACGGCCAGGTGAACTGGGGACAGCAAGGGGTCATCAAGCCAGGTAGTCCTGAGGCATGGTCCTAGGGCTCAGGTCCTCTGAGAGAGAGAAAGAAAGAAAGAGAAAGAGAGAATTAGAGAGAGCATATTTAAATTCACACAGGACACCGGAAAAGACAAGAGAAATACTCCAGATGTGACAGACTGACCCTAGCCCCCCGACACATAAACTACTGCAGCATAAATACTGGAGGCTGAGACAGGAGGGGTCAGGAGACACTGTGGCCCCATCCGATGAAACCTCCGGACAGGGCCAAACAGGTAGGATATAACCCCACCCACTTTGCCAAAGCACAGCCTCCACACCACTGGAGGGATATCTCCAACCACCAACATACCATCCCGGGACAAGGCCGAGTATAGCCCACAAAGATCTCCGCCACGGCACAGCCCAAGGGGGGGCACCAACCCAGACAGGAAGACCACGTTACTGACTCAACCCACTCAAGTGACGCACCCCTCCCAGGGACGGCATGGAAGAACACCAGTAAGCCAGTGACTCAGCCCCCGTAATAGGGGTAGAGGCAGAGAATCCCAGTGGAAAGAGGGGAAACCGGCCAGGCAGAGACAGCAAGGGCGGTTCGTTGCTCCAGCCTTTCCGTTCACCTTCACACCCCTGGGCCAGACACACTTAATCATAGGACCTACTGAAGAGATGTGTCTTCAGTAAAGACTTAAAGGTTGAGACTGAGTCTGCGTCTCTCACATGGGTAGGCAGACTATTCCATAAAAATGGAGCTCTATAGGAGAAAGCCCTGCCTCCAGCTGTTTGCTTAGAAATTCTAGGAACAATTAGGAGGCCCGCGTCTTGTGACCGTAGCGTACGTGTAGGTATGTACGGCAGGACCAAATTGGAAAGATAGGTAGGAGCAAGCCCATGTAATGCTTTGTAGGTTAGCAGTAAAACCTTGAAATCAGCCCTTGCCTTAACAGGAAGCCAGTGTAGGGAGGCTAGCACTGGAGTAATATGATCCAATTTTTTGGTTCTAGTCAGGATTCTAGCAGCCGTATTTAGCACTAACTGAAGTTTATTTAGTGCTTTATCCAGGTAGCCGGAAAGTAGAGCATTGCAGTAGTCCAACCTAGAAGTAAGAAAGGCATGGATTACAAAGGCACGAAAGACACCTGCCTCTGATTGGAAACCACACTCGCCCAAACCTGGAAAACGAAACATAGAAAATGAAAACTAGAACCAATATCCCCTAGACCAAAAACCCCAACACACACAAAACAAACACCCCCTGCCATGCTCTGACCATACTACAATGACAAATGACCCCTTTACTGGTCAGGACGTGACAATCACAGCCGTTAAATTTTTTTAAAGTCACCATTGGCCTCAGTGAAATCCCTGAGCGGTTTCCTTCCTCTCCGGCAACTGAGTTAGGAAGGACGCCTATATCTTGGTATTGACTGGGTATATTGATACACCATCCAAAGTGTAATTATCAACTTCACAATGCTCAAAGGGATATTCAATGTCTGTTTGTTTTTTTACCCACCTACCAATAGGTGCACTTCTTTGTGAGGCATGGGAAAACCTCCCTGGTCTTTGTGGTTGAATCTGTGTTTGAAATTCACTGCTCATCTGAGGGACCTTACAATTATCTGTATGTGTCGGGTACAGAGATGAGATCGTAATTAAAAAATCCTGTTAAACACTTATCAGATGAGTCCATGCAATTTGTGACTTGTTAAGCACATTTTTACTCCTGAACATCATGCTTGCCATAACAAAGGATGGAATACTTATTGACACAATACTTTTAATTCATTCATTTGTAAAAATCTCTAGAAACATAATTCCACTTTCACATTATGGGAATTGTGTGTAGGCCAGTGAAACTCAATTTAATTCATACAACAAAATGTGGAAAAAGTCAAGTGGTGTGAATACTTTCTGAATGCACTTTATGAGATTAGCGCTTCAGGCAGTCATTGGGTTGTTAGCCTTGTAAGTAGCACGTAGCTAGCTCTGTATAGCTGTGTATATTTAAGTATTACCAGTTAGGCTATTCTGCTTTTCTCTGGTAAACAACACACCTATGCTCAAGCGTGAAATCATGTTTCACAATATACGAAATTAACTTTGCTATTATTTTAGTCATGTTGGAATTTAGATTGTTATACTGCACAATTTGCAATGAATGAAAATTAGCTTTGACGTAACTCCTTGCTAACAAACCACAATGTCATACCAAAAGTCGGTTAAATGGTTTATATGCATTTCTATTAAGTCTCTCCCTCTCCATTTTGGGGGAAAGGCTCATGAAAAAATATGGACTACCATCCAAATAACAAAGTAAACTCCCAGTCCAATATCCAATAAAATATTTAAATCTGATCAAATCAGTTAAAAGTGATGATCCTAGTGAAAATGACTTCTTTATTTCACTTGACAGTTAGATGTGTGTAAAACGTAACAGTGTTGCATCAGCCAGGCATGCCTTCAACTTTGGTCATCAAAAATAGAAACTCCCCCTTCATTTGAGCCCTTCCAAAAGGGAGGGGGCAATTGATTATATTATTGGGAAATATATAGAGTTCAACTTATGATACAACTCAAGCAAGAATTTATCAAAAAGCCTTACTCTCAAAACTGAGGACTGCCAGCCAACTGCTGGAGAGAAAAAAAATGGCAGACAGAAGGGAAGGTGGTGCGGCTTCTCCTACAAACGCTGTTATTTTATCTAAAACATCAGGTGTACGCCGACCCCAGCTTAGTAACGAATGCAAAGATTTGAAGCGTAATTATGTGTTTTATCTCCAGTACTTTGCCATGATTGTCAGTTATGTAGCTGCTCTACTGATGATCTCAGTGCGTCCTTGCTGGGATGACACAATCAATCTACTGCCGGAGAATATCAACACCAAACACATTGGTTCACCGTTCCACGGGAACGGACAGTACACAGCATACCATAATGTTCTGAATAATGGCCAAGTCTACCTCGCTCCCTATTCCACTGAACCGCTTAGGCGTAACAAACACAAGTCCAACATTTATCGGAAACTGTTAAAGAACATATCCGATGTAAACAAATTGAGTGGTCATGTGATAATGAACTAGAATGTATTGGCCTGAATGTTACACTGTCTCCCCAAATGTCTTTTATTGGAATGTATAGACCACCTTCTACCAAAAGTGTGTTTTTTGATCAGTTTAATAACATGCTTAGGGAATGTGATTTTGGGAAAGAGGTCATCTTAATGGGATATTTTAACATGAATTATGAAGACAAGTCTTGCAGGAAAACCCTCAAACAGATCACTAATACCTTTGACCTTACACAGCTAGTTAAAGGGCCAACCAGGGTGACTTGTTGCTCTAAAACACAGATTGATTTGGTGTTCAGTAATAAACCAGAGAGAGTGACTAAATCATTCAATATGGTTACTGGGCTATCTGATCATAATCTGACACTTATAGCCAGAAAGCTTTCTAAGAACAGGTTTAACCTCTCTACTGTTAGAAAGCCGGATCAACTAAGAATACCTAAGAGTGAATTAAACTATTTTGAAAACGCAATTAAGGGAATTATCTGGAATGATCTCTTGTCCTATACAGATGTGGAAGCTGATAGTCAGGTTTTTCTATCCACAATCCAGACTACAATAAATGGTTTCCTAAAGAAAATCAAATCCAAACCTGGCCAAAAGAGCACTCTTCCTTGGCTAAGTGGTGAAATATGGAAATTGATGAAAGAACGAGATTATGCTCTAAAAACAGCCCTAAAATCCAAATTAGAGCATGACAGACGTAGGTTTACCATGTTGAGAAATAAGGTGATGAAAGAAAGACAGGCCAAGGCAAACTTTTTATTAACATAATTGGTGAAGCAAAGGGAAATTCTAAATTGATCTGGGAGAATCTAAAAAAGTTAACAGGGAAAGACCATAGTAACACTGCAAAAAGACTAGAAATCATGGTGAATAACAATCTAACACAGGATGCAGTCGAATTATCAATAGCCTTCAATTCCTACTTTATTGAGTCTGTCAGGGTACTGACACAGAACCCCTCCACTGGTTTCTTTGGCTCAGTGCTAGTAAATGACACTCAACCTGTCTTCATCATAAGGGAGGTTTCTGAGTCAAAGGTGAACAAGGTGATTATCTCACTAAAGAACTCTAAAGCCAAAGATGTGTTTGGGCTGGACTCTACCTTTCTTTTTTTTTCAATTTAAAGTTGTCTTGTTTTTCAATCAATCAACAAAACTCATTCCACATTCACAGATGTGACAGACTTAAAAAAAATAAAATAACTAACAATAATAATAAAAATATAATAAACATAATAAAAAATAATGATAAAAAAAATAATATATATATATAAAAAACTTGCAGCAGCACTATCAAGGTTCTTATTAGCTATTTCCAGCCTTAGCTGAGATGACGAACAAATAAGTAGTTTTTACAGCACCTTAACACAACATGTATCTGCTCATTTCCCTAATCACCCCATTCACTCTGTCCAATTTGAAAAATAGTTCAGTAGTGGAGACCAGAGTCTATCAAACTTGGACTGTCTCTTGCAGAGGTCATAAGTGAGCTTTTCAATAGGGAGAAAGTCAACAATCTGGTCAATCCACATTTTAAATGTAGGAGAAGTATTAGAGGCCCACAATAGAATAATACATTTCTTAGCAAAGTATGTAATAGTCATAAAATAAATTCTCTGTCAGGATCAAGAACAAAGTCCTGCTGGGCATTATGAAGATAGAGAGACGGAGTCAGATCAAACTGTACACCTAGTATTTTCTGTGCAGCAGTATGTATAGATTGCCAAAATCTGGCAATCGCTCTACAGCTCCAAAATACATGCATATACAGTGAGGGAAAAAAGTATTTGATCCCCTGCTGATTTTGTACGTTTGCCCACTGACAAAGAAATGATCAGTCTATAATTTTAAATGGTAGGTTTATTTGAACAGTGAGAGACAGAACAACAATAAAAAAATCCAGAAAAAAGCATGGCAAAAATGTTAGAAATTGATTTGCATTTTAATGAGGGAAATAAGTATTTGACCCCTCTGCAAAACATGACTTAGTACTTGGTGGCAAAACCCTTGTTGGCAATCACAGAGGTCAGATGTTTCTTGTAGTTGGCCACCAGGTTTGCACACATCTCAGGAGGGATTTTGTCCCACTCCTCTTTGCAGATCTTCTCCAAGTCATTAAGGTTTCGAGGCTGATGTTTGGCAACTCGAACCTCCACAGATTTTCTATGGGATTAAGGTCTGGAGACTGGCTAGGCCACTCCAGGACCTTAATGTGCTTCTTCTTGAGCCACTCCTTTGTTGCCTTGGCCGTGTGTTTTGGGTCATTTTCGACCCATTTTCAATGCCCTGGCTGAGGGAAGGAGGTTCTCACCCAAGATTTGACAGTACATGGCCCCGTCCATCGTCCCTTTGATGCGGTGAAGTTGTCCTGTCCCCTTAGCAGAAAAACATCCCCAAAGCATAATGTTTCCACCTCCATGTTTGACGGTGGGGATGGTGTTCTTGGGATTATAGGCAGCATTCCTCCTCCTCCAAACACGGCGAGTTGAGTTGATGCCAAAGAGCTCCATTTTGGTCTCATCTGACCACAAGACTTTCACCCAGTTGTCCTCTGAATCATTCAGATGTTCATTGGCAAACCTCAGACGGGCATGTATATGTGCTTTCTTGAGCAGGGGGACCTTGCGGGCGCTGCAGGATTTCAGTCCTTCACGGCGTAGTGTGTTACCAATTGTTTTCTTGGTGACTATGGTCCCAGCTGCCTTGAGATCATTGACAAGATCCTCCCGTGTAGTTCTGGGCTGATTCCTCACCGTTCTCATGATCATTGCAACTCCACGAGGTGAGATCTTGCATGGAGCCCCAGGCCGAGGGAGATTGACAGTTCTTTTGTGTTTCTTCCATTTGCGAATAATAACTGTTGTCACCTTCTCACCAAGCTGCTTGGCGATGGTCATGTAGCCCATTCCAGCCTTGTGTAGGTCTACAATCTTGTCCCTGACATCCTTGGAGCGCTCTTTGATCTTGGCCATGGTGGAGAGTTTGGAATCTGATTTGATTGATTGCTTCTGTGGACAGGTGTCTTTTATACAGGTAACAAACTGAGATTAGGAGCACTCCCTTTAAGAGTGTGCTCCTAATCTCAGCTCGTTACCTGTATATAAGACACCTGGGAGCCAGAAATCTTTCTGATTGAGAGGGGGTCAAATACTTATTTCCCTCATTAAAATGCTAATCAATTTATAAAATTTTTGACATGCATTTTTCTGGATTTTTTGTTGTTGTTATTCTGTCTCTCACTGTTCAAATAAACCTACCATTAAAATGATAGACTGATCATTTCTTTGTCAGTGGGCAAACATACAAAATCAGCAAGGGATCAAATACTTTTTTCCCTCACTGTAGGTATTCTTAGTTGAACCGGCTTTCTAACAGTAGAGAGGTTAAACCTGTTCTTAGAAAGCTTTCTGGCTGTAAGTGTCAGATTATGATCAGATAGCCCAGTAACCATATTGAATGATTTAGTCACTCTCTCTGGTTTATTACTGAACACCAAATCAATCTGTGTTTTAGAGCAACAAGTCACCCTGGTTGGCCCTTTAACTAGCTGTGTAAGGTCAAAGGTATTAGTGATCCGTTTGAGGGTTTTCCTACAAGACTTGTCTTCATAATTCATGTTAAAATATCCCATTAAGATGACCTCTTTCCCAAAATCACATTCCCTAAGCATGTTATTAAACTGATCAAAAAACACACTTTTGGTGGAAGGTGGTCTATACATTCCAAAAAGGGTAAAAGACATTTTGGGGAGACAGTGTAACATTCAGGCCAATACATTCTAGTTCATTATCACATGACCACTCAATTTGTTTACATCGGATATGTTTTTTAATGTAAATCATCAGACCCCCTCCTCTTCCTTCAGTCCCGTCTCTCCTGAAAACATTGTAGTCAGGCACAATCAAAGCAGCATATGGAGAGTTTTTATGGAGCCATGTCTTTGAAAGGCAGAGGAAGTCAAGGTTAGAGTCTGTGAGAAGATGTTGAATTTGATCACTTTTTGGAATGACATTATGAATGTTCAAGCGCCCCCCTAGTAGTCCCTTGAGCTTAGCTCGTTGATCCCAGATGACTCGAGTGATTGACAAATTGAAAAAAGTACAATTTTCTGTTTTCTGACGGCTGGGTTTAGGCCATTTTCTTTAAGGGGCAGTTCGGTAGCACAATTAACTATCCCTCCCGCAATGCACTGGATGCGGGGAACTAATTAAAACAGCTTGCATACCAGAAGCAGAGTCAAGGATCACATATAGCGACTTGGGTAAGTTTGAAGAGTCAAATTCCATCCTGGAGTCGAGAGAAACCATGGGACCATAGCACTCACCCACTTCCTCAGCGGCGACGATCAGTGGACGAGGCCATCCACTCTGGTGAGTATCGCTGGCTCGGTGATGTTAGGCCCAGGTTTGTGTTGCACATCCCCGGAGAGCAGGAGGGTAGTGAACAGGTAGTTTAACAGTTTCCGATAAATGTTGGACTTGTGTTTGTTACGCCTAAGCGGTTCAGTGGAATAGAGAGCGAGGTAGACTTGGCCATTATTCAGAACATTATGGTATGCTGTGCACTGTCCGTTCCCGTGGAACGGTGAACCAATGTGTTTGGTGTTGATATTCTCCGGCAGTAGATTGATTGTGTCATCCCAGCAAGGACGCACTGAGATCATCAGTAGAGCAGCTACATAACTGACAATCATGGCAAAGTACTGGAGATAAAACACATAAACGCACTTCAAATCTTTACTTGAGTTACTAAGCTGGGGTCGGCGTACACCTGATGTTTTAGATAAAATAACAGCGTTCGTAGGAGAAGCCGCACCACCTTCCCTTCCGTCTGCCATTTTTTTCTCTCCAGCAGTTGGCTGGCAGTCCTCAGTTTTGAAAGAAAGGCTTTTTTATAAATTCTTGCTTGAGTTGTATCATCAGTTGAACTCTATATATTTCCAAATAATAGAATCAATTGCACCCCCCCCCCCTCAAATGAAGGGGGAGTTTCTATTTTTGATGACCAAAGTTGAAGGCATGCCTGGCTGATACAACAATGTTACGTTTTACATACGTCTAACTGTCAAGTGAAAGAAAGAAGTCATTTTCACTAGGATTATCACTTTTGACTGATTTGATCAGATTTAAATATTTTCTTGGATATTGGACTGGGAGTTTACTTTGTTATTTGGATGGTTGTCCATATTTTTTCATGAGGCTTTCCCCCAAAATGGAGAGGGAGAGACTTAATAGAAATGCATATAAACCATTTAACCGACTTTTGGTCTGACTTTGTGGTTTGTTGGCAAGGAGTTACGTCAAAGAAAATTCTCATTTATTGCAAATTGTGCAGTATAAGAAAGTTGTTTTTGTGTATTGTGAAATGTGATTTCACGCTTGAGCATAGGTGTGTTGTTTACCAGAGAAAAGCAGAATAGCCTAACTGGTAATACTTAAATATACACAGTCATACAGAGCTAGCTACGTGCTACGTACAAGGCTAGCAAAACAATGACTGCCTGAAGAGCCAATCTAAAAGTGCCTTCAGAATGTATTCACACCACTTGACTTTTTCCACATTTTGTTGTATGGATTAAATTGAGTTTCACTGGTCTACACACAATCCCCCATAATGTGGAAGTGGAATTATGTTTCTAGAGATTTTTACAAATTAATTAAAAGTATTGTGTAAATGTTTCAATTCCTTTGTTATGGCAAGCATGAAGTTCAGGAGTAGAAATGTGCTTAACAAGTCACAAATTGCATGGACTAATCTGATAAGTGTTTAACAGGATTTTTGAATTACTATCTCATCTCTGTACCCGACACATACAGACAATTGTAAGGTCCCTCAGATGAGCAGTGAATTTCAAACACAGATTCAACCAAAGACCAGGGAGGTTTTCCCATGCCTCGCAAAGAAGTGCACCTATTGGTTGGTGGGTAAAAAAACAAACAGGCATTGAATCTCCCTTTGAGCATGGTGAAGTTATTAATTACACTTTGGATGGTGTATCAATATACCAAGTCAGTACCAATATATAGGCGTCCTTCCTAATTCAGTTGCCGGAGAGGAAGGAAACCGCTCGGGGATTTCACTGAGGCCAATGGTGACTTTAAAACAGTTCAGGCTGTGATAGAAAACTGAGGATGCATCAACTACATTGTAGTTACTCCACAATACTAACCTAAATGACATAGTGAAAAGGAAGTTTGTACAGAATAAAAATATTCCAAAACATGCATCCTGTTTGCAATAAGTCACAAATAATACTGCAAAAAATGTGGCAATAAAATTGACTTTATGTCCTGAATACAAAGCGTTATATTTGGAGCAAATCCAACAACAAATAACTGAGTACCACTCTTCACATTTTCAAGCATGGTGGTGACTACATGCCTATCATCGGCAAGGATGTTTATGATGAAAATAAACAGAATAGCTCTAAGCACAGGCAAAGTCCAAGAAGAAAACCTGGTTCAGTCTGCTTTACAGACACTGGGAGATATTCAACTTTTAGCAGGACGATAACCTAAAACACAAGGCCAAATACACACTGGAGCTGCTTACCAAGACGACATTGAATGTTCCAGAGCGCCCCAGTTAGTTTTGACTTAAAATTCTATGGCAAGACTTAAATGGCTTTGTAGCAATGATCAACAACCAACTTGACAGAGCTTGAAGACTAACATGCAATCCTGGAGTGCAAAGCATTTAGAGATTTACCCAGAAAGACTCAGCTGTAATCGCTGCCAAAGGTGATATTAACATGTATTGACTCAGGAGGTTGAATACTTAAGTAATCAATAAATCAAATCAGTCTATCATCTATACAATTTGATTACCTTTTTTTTATACAAATGTTAGAATTGGAAATATCCTTTTACATAAGGCGTTCTGTGTGGGTCCATTATTGGAATGTTCATATGTGTAATGAACCTGAAAAACCAAATCATACAGTGATATGGGCATTAAATACTGCCACAAGCCTCCTTGTCTACATTTAAATCCACACCAAGAAGTCACTTGTAGTAAAAGGATTGCCTTGTTGAATTTGCCAATGAACAAAAGCACAGCATAATCCTGACGCCAAAGCTTTCGGTCGACACTTGGTGCGCCCTGCGAGTGGGGAGACAGAACAGACAAGGCAAACATTCCAATGCTGTTCCAACGCATGGTGAACTTAAACCATCTTTACCTTGTCAGCACAGTAAAAGAAACTATTAAAACATACATGTACATTATTCTGTGGCTAGAGTGTAGTTGAACCACAAAGACACAAACCAATTGAAGAAAAATAGGCAGAAAACCAGATTCGTGACTCCCCAGTTTTGCTTCTGGAGCAAAGTAAGAAGCATGTGATACATAAGAACCCATTCCAGTGCTGCATCTCAGTAGTTCAACGTGTCCTTCTCTCCTTCCCTTCATGTGTACTGATCTTTAAGAATTGAACAGGTCAATTGGAAACAACAGCTTTCACCTATCCAGTGTCATAAGATATGTGCATATGAAGGAAAAGACACAACCAGAAGCCACTTAGCTACTATTAGGACTCAATCCTGGAATGTGCTCCAAACGTCTCAGATAGCTCCCTTCATAACACATACGAGTCTAGGCGGACTTGAATGTGTATAATTTAAGTTTTTATCTTGTCCTTTCAAACGGTCAATATGGAAATCAAACAAGGAAACAAGACTTATTGAATTTGAACTCACACCAGTGGTGAATCTCAAAAGTCCTTCCTCCAGTCTTCTCCCCACCCTCTCAAAACATGGGGAAGCAAGGAGAGCATTGTTTTTTTATCTAAGGCCAGTATGCTAGGACAAAATAATCTGCAGATTTCTCATGCTAGTGACTAGTTGGAGGCAAATGATCGTGCAGAGACAAAGGATTAAGCTGTCAAAAGCTGACCAACTCCAGATATTTGTGTAAGTACAATAGAGTACCACAGTATGAGTCATAATACCCATAAAACATAGCGGTCAAACAAGAAATGGTTCCAACCGTCTTTCCACCATAGGAAATTTTAGAAACACTTAAAATAAGGGATGTGTTTCATGAAGGTTTACCCTTGTGTGACGTTTCAATAACAAGTGTAAATATCTGTAGAAAAAGGTTACTTATCAATTTAGTTGCTTGCATTTAGCCCCCAAAAATGAAATGCTAATTAGCTGCTAATGTAGCTATCATAAAGAACTACAAACGCCATGATGATATGGACGCGACTGCTGAGGCAAAGGTAAGAACTAACTATGTTAGCTAATAATAATAAATTGGCAAAATGTCTTTAAATTGACAATTGAGAGTTCAGTAATATGTTTCACCTCAAAGAAAAGTGGCATGTTTAAATATGAGGTGAGGGCAAGCAGTTCAACACAGGTAGGTCACATTCACCATTTTGGGCTGTATATTATGGTATATTATGACATCACATCCACATAAGTGTGAGATTCTAGAAGTCTCATTATTTGTGAACCAATTATGATGTCACAACTGATCAATAAATTCCAAATGTTCTGTTTGAACATTCTGGCGTCTGATTGCTGAAAATAGAACACTAGTATCCAAGACAATCTAGCAGATTCCTCCTGAGATATAGTTAACACAGTAGATCAACATAAAATATAGAAAGTGCTACTCGACGAAAACGTAGTTGCAGAACGAGGTTAGAAGAAGGCCACTGTCAATCTCCTTTATGATGAGGAGATTCTTGCAGCCGCTACAGGAAGATAATGCTTTAACAGGGAACCTTGGAGCTGCCAGTAGCAACTCTGTTCAGCCTGCCCTGCCATCTCAAACCAAGGCCAATGAGAAGCTTCCAGCGCTCAAACAAAACAGTTTAAACACCTCCAGAATCCCAGTACTGGAGTTGACTGAAGAAAGAAAGGGTGCTCTGCAGCGACTTGCCAGTTTGAAGGCTGTGGAAAAGAAACCACATCCTCCCTCCAGAATCCCAGTACTGCAGAAGAAGAGGTCCATCTGCAATGGGAAGAGTCAAGGACTGCATGTAGCTCCAACATCTCAGCAGTCAGGGAAGGCTACTGTTCCTCCCATCCGGAAGCCACTGCAACCCATCCGTACCAAGAAGGATCAAACATGCGTGGTGAAAGACATCTACCTCCATAGTGCCAAGCCATTGAAGGCAGTCCATGGAGCCAATATGGTCGCCAAGATGCCACTGCCTCCCATTAGAGCCAGAGTCACTGTGCCAAACAGTGATGCCAAGAAGAAGCCATTCCAGCCAGTCAGACCAGAGGGCAGCCCTCGTCCTGCTTACAGAAGGCAGGTTGTGAAGAAACACGTTCAGTTCAAGACTCAGACACTAACTGTACAGGATCTACCGCCATGCCCCGATGAGATGGTATGGGACGTCTTTAACTCAGAGGCTGAGCAGGTGATGGCATATATGAAGGCCAAGCTGATCAGTGTCACCCAAGAATTGAAACTGATTAAAAGTGGGGCCAAGATGGATGCTCAGGCTTTGGAGGAGAAAAACGCGAAAGTGCGGTTGAGAAAAAAGGTGGAGAAGTTCATCCAGGAGATCTGCCTGATGAAGGTGGATTCTGACCTATGGGAGATGATAAGAGATAACGAAGAAGAGGAAGAAGAGGAAGAAAGGATTAAAGAGGTGAGGAGAAATGGAGAAGAAAGCAGTGTGGCAAGTAAGCCAAAGCAGACAGCCACAAGATACACTGTGAGCAAGACAAAGAAAGTCAAGAAGGGTTTGAACATGGAAGAGAAAAAGGAGGACAGACAGGTAAAGTAGCTTGACATTCCAAAGCCATGCTAACTGTTGATCTAGTGTAGTGTTGGTGATCACGTGTGTTTGTATCAGAGGAGGCTGATGGGAGGAGTTATAGGAGGATAGGATCGTTGTAATGGCTGGAATTAAATGAATTGATCGGAATCAAACGTGGTTTCCATGTGAGTGATGTGTGTGATATCGTTCCTTTTGTTCTATTCCAGCCATTACAATGAGCCCATTACAATGAGCTCCACCCACCAGCCTCATCTGGTTTGTACATATTGTATATCTTGTCTTTGTCTCCCAGATGCCCATTATTTGTCCCATCTGATAACATCCATTCATTCAGGTGGTGTTGAAACGTCGATTTGGGATGAGTGCAGCCAACTCCAAGCTGAAGCAGTGTGAGCACTGCGGCCGGTGCTTTGATCCTAGTCGCCTGGAGAAACACAGCGAGATCTGTGCCAAGCTCTCCTCCAAGAGCGCTAGACGAGGGGTCTATGACTCCACCAAGCACCGTCTCAAAGGCACTGTACTGGCTGGCTACGTGAAGCGATCCGTGGTGTGATGCACCAAGGTACCTGAGTCTGTCGCTCTTTTGTATTTTAGATTGAACAGACAGACATACAGTGACTGATAAACCACCTGCTGCCCAAATGAGGACTTCTACCTTGGAATCTGTGAGGGTTCCAATAAGAGGCAGTACTACTAGGAGGCAGTATTGTATCCAGAAACGTCTAAACCAACAGTGTTCAGCAGTTCCTCAAATCTACAGAAACACCTGTATAAAACAACTCAATAAAATCAAATCCAAACACTCATCTAAATCATTCTGTCAGATGTGTTACTAGTGCAGGAAAATAGAATAAACTAAATATTAAGAAACAAGGGAACGTATTTGTCAAATCTGAATATGAAAAGGAGTGATTTTGTTTCATGCGTTTTAAAAAAGAAAGATAAACGAATTAATTTAGTTGTATAACTTACCAAATTTACACAAATAACTGAAGTTGGTCAGCTTTTGACAGCTTAATCCTTGGACTCTCGACATAATCCATGGATGATTACAATTATAATTCGATGATGTCTGCTGGACTAGTTGACTGACCTGTAGGGCAGGCAGAATCCCGTGTCTCCCTTCTCCACCTCCTCCTTGAACTGCTGCACACAGTCCAGGAAGGCCACCATGGCATGGTCAAACTTGTTGTCCCAGAAGAAGCGCAGGCCCCCTGTACAGTACAGTGGTAGCTCCTACACACGCAAGAAGAAAGAGAGAGTGGAATGTACCATATACAACATGGCCTTATTCACTGGGGTTGGCTTCGGCCAGTCTAATGAGCATTGGAAAATAGTTCACTCTTTTTTTCACAGCTCATTAAAAAGGTTTGTTTGTCTCCATATAGTAGCCAGCGGTAAGTGTGTTCATGTACTGGACCTTTTAGTTCGAGACCTCACTTGTTGGTAACAACCATCACACCTCCTCATCCATGCTTCACGGTGGGAACCAAACATGCAGAGATCATCCGTTCACCTACTCCTCGTCTCACAAAGACACGGTGGTTGGAACCAAATCTCAAATTTGGACTCATCAGACCAAAGGATAGATTTCCACCGGCCTAATGTCCATTTCTCGTGTTTTCTTGGCCCAAGCAAGTCTCTTTTTCTTATTGGTGTCCTTTAGCAGTGGTTTCTTTGCAGCAATTCGACTATGAAGGCCTGATTCACGCAGTCTCCTCTGAACAGTTGATGTTAAGACGCGTCTGCACTGCAAAAATTGAAATCTAAGTGAGATTAAATATCTTAAATACTGGCAATATATGCTTGTTTTTGGTCTGACAAGATATTTCTTCTTATCAGCCAGTTTGTATGTTGGAGCATTTCACTTGTTTCAAGCTTTTTTGTCCTTAATTATCTTAAGATAATATAACTTGTTACTGAGATTGTGTTACTGGTTCTGAGTAACTTAATGCTCAAAACTATAAAAACCAGAATTATAAGCTTTTTGATCAACACTGACAGTACAAAACTGCTTTGTCAAAGTCAGAATTTCTTATTTCAAGCATCTTATCCTTTTCATCTCTTCACATATTAAGAACAGATAATGACCAAATGGAATTCACTGTTTTATTGTTAATCTTACACACAGCACAGCAATCATGTAGACAAAATACAGTACAGAACAAAGACAGTACACTTTTCATATCTGGGGAACACACTGAGTCATTTGAACTGTTGTCCAATTCTATTACTTCCCCAAGATGGTATTTGACTTGTACATAAGTTTGGCTCTTGTTGCTAATTGTGTAATGAGAGGTAAAACCAACCAGCTTTTCAGCATCCACTAACTCAGTGGCCTGTGCAAAGTGTGGGACCTCAACTTGATAAGACATGATGTTTCTATCAAAGCATATAGTTTGAAATGGTTGATATTCCAAACAATAAAGCCGAGAATCAACAACAAATATGTTTTTGACAGTCCAAATTCTGGCATATTACCATTCAGTACTTTTGCAAAGATCATGGACTTCTGAGTTATGTATTCATTACAACCCATTTGACTGATACAGCATGGTTAACTTCATTGAAACCTAGGAAGTCCCTCAATTTTCCACGTAACTATTGTAGATCTTTAACCTCTGATACAGGTCTCATCTCCCTTTCATTTGAAAAAGTGGGTGCATTGAACTGTCAACATTTTGGCAACTTTCATATATTTGGTTCTGATTGATCAAAGACTTGCAAATATTTTTTTAATTGAGCTTGGAAGCCCATTGTTTAAAGAAACAATGTTTAGACTCGAACCGCATACACATATGTCTAACCATTGGACCCAATGACTTTATCTGTGATGGCAAATGTATCATATAAAGCTGTTTAGGTGTAACATTGCGGTCTGGAAAAAGCTCCTTCCAATGCTTCAAATGATTTACAATGAGTAACTTCAACCTAGACACAGTCACAATGGAAAGAACAGGTGCAAATACTATCTGTACAATCTCTATTAGCTCAATTGTCAGTCGTATATATGCATTGACTTCCAAACTCTCCAAAACAAATGGCAATATCCTTAGCAGGACAAGCATTTGCCCAGATGACTGTTTTAGTTTTCCATCACTTGACGTTAATGTACTAACAGAAATTGGGGATGGCCGATCGCTAACATCTAGAGGGGAATAAGAGAAACCAAGAATAGCAGAATTCACTGAGTCCAGATCAATCTGTCCTGACACCACAAGACGATTCAAAATACATTGGGGCTATGCCCTCCAGAATTACATGCATAATGTCTTGCGGAGTTTGTTGTATGATATCAAAGGCTGAGAATTCAACTAACTTGCTCCTTCTATTGATCCCATATGTTGTTCTCAGGCTGTTGCGAAGCAAGTCAGTCTGTGCCTTTTCTATTTCATCACACTGTCTGACATGCTTCTCCAATGTCCTTTCAGTATATGCATCCTCATTGAAGTGTGACTGCATGTCCTCAAAAGAACACTCAGTGTCTGCACTTACTGTAGGCAAAGCCCACACCCTCTGAACCCTGCTAGTTCATGTTGTGCCAGGGTGTCTCCAGACAGAGAGACCATGGCACCATATATCGTTTTCTCGCCGTTAATAGTTAGCATTTTAACCCCACTGTACAATGAATGCATCCATGTCTTCCTTGATTCTATTCAATATTACATCTACACCAGATTGACAGAGGTCTGCTGATCTAGCCATGGCAAGTAGCCTGATAGCAGCCAGTTTAGACCTGTATTTTGGATTCATATTTCCTAGGGTGTAGTACACCATTAACAACTTGTTTTTTGATGCAAAGGATCCTAGTGGATTACAGATCTCTATTTCATCCGTGTACAGAACAATCTGCAATGCATTTGGTTTCTCTGAAAATAAGGGATGTGATTTTAGAAGAGCACCATCAACAATGTCATGAAAAAAACTTGCCCTGCACATCTGGGGTCCCTTTTCAACCATAGACAAAATCTTTGGGTGTGATAAGAACTGCTCTAGACTTTTGACTAATGGTACATAATAAAATAATTTGTCTTTGATGAAAATGTCTTTTGATCCTCCACATTTCATCCTGCATATGGTTCAGGCAATTGGAATTTCCTCTGCGTCCAAACAGCTTCTTAATAACACTGTCCTGTCTAAATGTTGTTGCAACGCCAGCAAAAGGGTCAATGAAATTGTCAACTATATCCATTGCATCTTTTTCAAGTTGACCTGATGTGCTTCCTGAATGCTTCTTTAGCACTGCCTCCATCTGCTTCCTGAGGTTGTCCAATAGTGATGATTGATACTGCTGTACCCCAGCAACAATGTCATTCACACCTTTCTGAAAATGAGACAGTGAGAGAGGTGGGGATGTCATCAATCATGGAGGTTGGAACACACCATCATGTATACCTATGATATTCACATTTTCTTATGACATATTCATTAACATAAGGACATAAGGGGTCAACAATAGTAAGGTAGACAACCTAGCACTGAGAATGAACTCAACCATCACTGAACCACTACAAAATGATCTGCATAATGTAACAAACCAAATGCTCTGCTTACCTGTGAGAGAAGATGCTTGGCTCTGGTATTTATCACAAAAGCAGTGGCATGTGTTGTCAGATTCTAAAAGAATGTTGACATTGAATGTAGTATCCTGAGGCTGGACATTACAAGTTCATGACAAGTATAATGTTTGTGACAGGAGAAGTGGTTGCGAAGACTGACTATGAATGCTATTAGTAAATCTAAGTACTTAAAAAAATATGGTACATTTCAGTAGATTGCCACCAACCGAGTAACTTACCTGTTGCACTGTG
>NW_021822723.1:0-32374 GCF_901001165.1 Salmo trutta
AGACAGACAGAGAGAGAGAGAGAGAGAGAGAGAGAGAGAGGAGAGAGAGAGAGAGAGGAGAACTGCCTTGAACCCGTGAGATCCTCTGCTGAGCTCATCTCTTCTCATCCAGTAAAACAGACAGAGGATTTAAGAGTTAAACAGTTGAACAGCTTCAGAGAGAGATCCAGTCATACCAAAGGCTCTAAAGTGTGACCTCGATGCCTCTCTGCTCGGACCTCAATCATTAACTAGATATATTGGGACCCTGTGGGCCCTTCTGGCTCGAAATAAGCTACTTACTAGGTAAGTTCAGAGCGAGGGGTAAGCATGAGCTAACTAACCAGGCAGAGACCCACTGGGCAAGGCCTGTCTAAACATCACCCTGTTTCCTGCTTGTACCAGCCTCTACTAGCCTAAAAAAGTTTAACACATAAGCCTGCTGTACTCATCAGAGCCATTCTGACGCCTTGGACCCCAAAAAAATGCCACCCGCGCCCACCCACACAAAACTAAAATAGCCCCGTTGAAAAGTCGTCTAAAATACATATTTTGTGGACGTTGAAGTTTGGTTCAATTTAGGTTCTGAATGAAAGTTGATAAAATGTAATGAACATAACATAGATGTCTATGATAAACTATATATCCTAAAGTATGTGGACACCCCTTCAAATTAGTGGATTCAGCTATTTCAGTCACACCTGTTGCTGACAGGTGTATAAAATTGAGCACACAGCCATGCAATCTCCATAGACAAACGTTGGCAGTAGAATGGGACCATACTGAAGAGCTCAGTGACTTTCAACGTGGCACCGTCATAGGATGCCACCTTTCCAACAAGTCAGTTCGTCAAATTTCTGCCCTGCTAGAGTTGACCCGGTCAACTGTAAGTGCTGTGTTTGTGAAGCGTCTAGGAGCAACAACGGCTCAGCTGTGAAGTGGTAGGCCACACAAGCTCGGTTGCAACACCAAGTTCCAAACTTCCTCTGGAAGCACAATAATGTGTTCTCTGGAGTGATGAATCACGCTTCACCATCTGGCAGTCCGATGGACGAATCTGGGTTTGGCAGATGCCAAGAGAACGCCACCTGCCCCAATGCATAGTGCCAACTGTAAAGTTTGGTGGAGAAGGAATAATGGTCTGGGGCTGTTTTTCATGTTTCGGGCCCTTAAGTTCCAGTGAAGGGAAATCTTAACAATACAACATACAATGATATTCTAGATGATTCTGTGCTTCCAACCTTGTGGCAACAGTTTGGGGAAGGCCCTTTCCTGTTTCAACATGACAATGCGCCCTGTGCACAAAACAAGGTCCATACAGAGATGGTTTGTTGAGATTGGTGTGGAAGAACTTGACTGGCTTGCACAGAGCCCTGACCTCAACCCCGTTGAACACCTTTGGATGAATTGGAACGCCAACTGTGAGCCAGTCCTAAACGCCCAACATCAGTGCCCGACCTCACTAATGCTCTTGTGGCTGAATGGAAGAAAGTCCCCGCAGCAATGTTCCAACATCTAATGGAAAGCCTTCCCAGAAGAGTGGAGGCTGTTATAGCAGCAATGTACCAACATCTAGTGGAAAGCCTTCCCAGAAGAGTGGAGGCTGTTATAGCAGCAATGTTCCAACATCTAGTGGAAAACCTTCCCAGAAGAGTGGAGGCTGTTATAGGAGCAATGTTCCAACATCTAGTGGAAAGCCTTCCCAGAAGAGAGGAGGCTGTTATAGCAGCAATGTTCCAACATCTAGTGGAAAGCCTTCCCAGAAGAGAGGAAGCTGTTATAGCAGTAAAGAAGGTACCAACTACCATATTAATTTATGTCTTTAAGACGTTGACTTGTGCTTACTGGGGTGTAGCCTTACCATGTTAGCCAGCAATGGGGTTTTATGAATGTCCATCCATGTGGTAGGCTCACCATTTATAAAACAGGCCTGTTACATTGGCTTTATTAGTCCTGATTCCTGTGACTAATCCATCGATTTGGCTATTTAAGCTTTGAATATCAGCTACCAAACTTTATCAGGAGATATCGTGAGCCTATTTGAAATGTTTTTACACAGGAGGAAATGCAGAAGTTTTGTCTTTTTCGCTATGATCAGCCCAAAAAAAATGTGCAGATAAAAACTTGAAATCACTGATCAAGACAACGGGGTGAAACTCTCGGACAACAGTTTTGATTGTCCTTTCCATATCGTCCGTTTTACTTTGACCTGTCCTGTTTTTAGGATATGTTGCTTTGTTAACATGACAGCACGTTTTTATTTGATTGGTTACCGTTTAGGTTAGGCTATTTTGATTGGTTGTCGTTTAGTTTAGGCTATTTGATTGGTTCTCGTTTAGGTTAGGCTATTTGATTGGTTGTCGTTTAGGTTAGGCTATTAGGCTATTTGATTGGTTGCCGTTTAGGTTAGGCTATTTGATTGGTTGCCGTTTAGGTTAGGCTATTTGATTGGTTGTCGTTTAGGTTAGGCTATTTGATTGGTTGTCGTTTAGGTTAGGCTATTTTGATTGGTTGCCGTTTAGGTTAGGCTATTTTGATTGGTTGTCGTTTAGGTTAGGCTATTTCATTGGTTGCCGTTTAGGTTAGGCTATTTTGATTGGTTGTCGTTTAGTTTAGGCTATTTGATTGGTTCTCGTTTAGGTTAGGCTATTTCATTGGTTGCCGTTTAGGTTAGGCTATTTTGATTGGTTGTCGTTTAGTTTAGGCTATTTGATTGGTTCTCGTTTAGGTTAGGCTATTTGAACAGAGATACCTGCTTGATGTAACAAGCGTCTGTCATTGTAGTCCATATTTGTTTCTCTCCAGCCTGTAGGCTTCAGGAAAGGCCTCATACTCTTTCTACCATATCTACCATATCTACCATATCCTATATCTGATTTATGTTAGAGGATTTTCTTGGCGGCACGTTGGTGGAGCGCCGCAGTGAACGGAGAAGCAACATATTTAGCATCCCTGTTGACAACTTGACACAAGTGGGCACTCCTTATCACAGGGCGGCATCAACGCTCACCTCAAAAGCCCATATGCCTCTGGCTGAGAGAAATTGTTGTCAGGCTGAATTATGTGAGGTTTTTATGTGTTGTTGTTGCAGGTGCTTCTTGGTCAGTTTATCTCAGAAAATGCCGCCCTCGTCAATCTGTCGCCTAATGAGCGGTGCCGGCCGTAGCCCTGATCCAATCTGGAAGAGGGGTTCAAGACGTGCTGCGGTATTTTGGCGACTAGTCAATATATATATTTTAAACCTCACGCTTTTTTTGGGTTAGATGTGTCGTGGTGTAGTACATTCATACATAAGCTATAAGCAGAATTAGTTGAGTGAGTGAGTGAGTGAGTGAGTGAGTGAGTGAGTGAGTGAGTGAGACAGTGAGTGAGACAGTGAGTGAGTGAGTGAGACAGTGAGTGAGTGAGTGAGTGAGTGAGACAGTGAGTGAGACAGTGAGTGAGTGAGTGAGTGAGTGAGTGAGTGAGTGAGTGAGTGAGACAGTGAGTGAGTGAGTGAGTGAGTGAGTGAGTGAGTGAGTGAGTGAGTGAGTGAGACAGTGAGTGAGTGAGTGAGTGAGTGAGTGAGTGAGTGTGTGAGTGAGTGTGTGAGTGAGTGAGTGAGTGTGTGAGTGAGAGACAGAGCGAGAGAGGGAGAGAGAGAGAAAGGATGTTACATAGTGTGACATTATTGGCCACTAACTTTTGGCTCGTGAGACCTACTTTCAGAACTACTGGCAAAAAATAAAATGTACAAACGTGCCTGAGAATATCTTTAAGAGTTAGACAGAAGGCTGGGGTTCAGAGAGAGGGGTTCGTGTGAGCCAATAGCGAGAGGACAGGGGCATCGTGATCACACACTTCAGCCTCTACTAGACTACATGTCCATATGGACATCTCTGGATCAACACATTAACTTCCTGTCTCTCTGAAGAGACGGACTGTTTAGCTACATTCCCTCAGTGAAGAAGTCAAATAGTTGTTATGGTCTGTTAGACAGTATTTCCTGTATGTTCCTGGTGTTGTTAATGTGTGTGTTTTTGTTTTTGACTGACCTCACTAAGGGTGGGGGGGGGGGGGGGGGGGACACACGATCCCTTCTATCCTTCCCTCCCTTTCGGCCCTTCATTTCATCACAGCGCCATGTCATGTGGAAGCTAAACTATGACCTCATAGGGCTAATCAAAGTTATCCTGGATTTGGCTCAGTCCAAACTGAGACAGATGGTTAACGAGTCTCTCCGCCTCTCAGAGGAGTCAGACCAGGCCAGGCAGTGTGTCTGGAAGACAATATGTGGAGATGTCATCACTTCCAGACCGATGTTCGTCTGTTCGTCTGCACCCACTACCCTCTCCTCCACAGCCTCCTGGCTGAGTCTCCGTCTGGTCTCCTCACACTAATCCCTGACTAGACGAGACCCGTCTCCTGCCAGCCTCCAACATTAGGCCCCAACATTGGGTTCACACGCTCCAACGGTGCCAGCTTCTCAACTCTCCAAACACTGCCAACCTCTCAACATTCACTGTGCTGCCGTATTTATAGACCTGTCCAAGGCCTTTCATATTGTCGACCATCCCGTACTCATTACAAGTGGTTCGGGAACTATCTGTCAGGCAGGACACAATGTGTGCTTTATGATGGTGTCAAATTACTTCGATATTACTAAAGGTGTCCCGCAAGGGTCGATTTTGGGACCTGTCCTCTTTACTATTTATATAAATAATATTGGTCTATCTGTAAAAATCTGTACCATTTATCCATATGTAGATTAAACCATTATGTATACGCTATTGCCCCAACGGCTGACCAGGCTACGTTGGAACTGCAATCAGATTTTGTTTCCTTGCAGAAAGTCCTTCGTTGATGTTAAAATTGCTACTTAAACGCAGAATAAAGTAAATGTATGCTGTTTTCTAATTCTCATTGAAATTTTTCAGATGGCTTACGCATTTATACATTGGATGGTTTTTTCATCGAGCAGGTTCCCGCCTATAAATATCTGGGCTTTTGGATTGATAATAATTTGACGTTTTAAGAACAAATCATACGGATGAGCTCGTTAAGAAGCTGATATTTAAAGTAGGCTTCTTCTTCTATAGATCTAGCCTCACCCTAAAAAGCAGGAAGCAACTTTCCTGCCTGGTCTTGAATAAGATGCCATTTATGGGATTGCAGTAGCCGCTACTCTTAAACCTTTGGATGGCGTCTACCATAGTGCCCTTGGCTTTATCACAGGTGACTGTTTGATTAATACTCATCACTGCATCCTGTATCAAAAGGTTGGCTGGTCCTCATTATTAAAGTTCCGTTGATCAATTCATTATTCCATTTTTGTTTACAAAGCTCTACTATACAAAGCTTCGAGACCTACCTCAATTCACTCTTCAATAAAACAATATGACACACCAAACTTGTTCACAAGGATGGAACTCTGGAGGTTCCTCTATTACCTAGTGATCTAGATAAATCCTTAACTCTGGAGGGATCCTCTAGTACCTAGTGATCTAGATAAATCCTTAATTCTAGAGTATCCTCTATTACCTAGTGATCTAGATAAATCCTTAATTCTAGAGTATCCTCTATTACCTAGTGATCTAGATAAATCCTTAATTCTAGGGGATCCTCTATTACCTAGTGATCTGGATAAATCCTTAACTCTGAAGGATCCTCTATTACCTAGTGATCTAGATAAATCCTTAACTCTGGAGGACCCTCTATTACCTAGTGATCTAGATAAATCCTTAACTCTGGAGGATCCTCTATTACCTAGTGATCTAGATAAATCCTTAACTCTGGAGGATCCTCTATTACCTAGTGATCTAGATAAATCCTTAACTCTGGAGGGATCCTCTAGTACCTAGTGATCTAGATAAATCCTTAACTCTGGAGGATCCTCTAGTATTTACATCTGATTCAGTTTTAGTGTATTTTTCGAATACCCTGCAGCACTCCCTACACCTGCACCCTCTAATGCCTCTAGGGCAGTTCAGGACTTTAATATTGAATGGATTTAATGAGAAATGTTTGGATTGAATGTAAATACTTGTATTTGTGGTGTTTTCAAGCTGTAGTGTTGATTCTGTAATTTGAAAAATGATATATAATTTTAATGCACAGATACTTATCCTGCTACAGCCCCTATACAGTAAGATACATCTCTGACAGTCAGACAGTGTGGAAATGCATAATTAGCAGGATATTTGACGAGGTGCGATCAGTAATCATCCATCAATGAGGGTGTAAAAAAAAAATGCTAATGTATTCATGCAGCCTCTTCATCCGTGTTGTTTTCACAGTGGAGGTGTAGCGCTGTGGGGGCGTCCATCATGGCTCTATATGGTGTCTCAGTCTCCTGCCTGGGACTGATGTAACAGTGCTACTGCAGTGGAGGTGTAGCGCTGTGGAGGCGTCCATCATGGCTCTATATGGTGTCTCAGTTTCCTGCCTGGGACTGATGTAACAGTGCTACTGCAGTGGAGGTGTAGCGCTGTGGAGGCGTCCATCATGGCTCTATATGGTGTCTCAGTTTCCTGCCTGGGACTGATGTAACAGTGCTACTGCAGTGGAGGTGTAGCGCTGTGGAGGCGTCCATCATGGCTCTATATGGTGTCTCAGTTTCCTGCCTGGGACTGATGTAACAGTGCTACTGCAGTGGAGGTGTAGCGCTGTGGGGGCGACCATCCTGGTGCCTCCATGGTACAGATGTAACACTGCTTACTGCTGCCTGTTACCAGCACCACCACTTCTTCTGGCTGTACTCCACTGTACAGCACTATGATGGTGGCTCAGTTGCCTGCTTTGGACAGATGTAATGTTGAAACTGCTATCACAACCTCCATTCTGGCTCCACTGGTTGATTTGTGTGTGTCCATGGAGACTGACATGTGAATAGACCTCATGTTACGCAAACAACATCCATAACAGGGAAGAATACCTCCTCAACATCCATAACCTAGCTATCTATATAACTTGACTCTCAATATAACCTGACACTGGTTTTAATTATTTATTTTTTTGCTATTTTCTACATTGTGGAATAATAGTGAAGACATCAAAACTATGAAATAACACATATGGAATCATGTAGTTCCCAAAACAAGTGTAAAACAAATCAAAATATATTTAAAAATGTTCAAAGTAGCCACCCTTTTCCTCGATGACAGCTTTGCACACTCTTGGCATTCTCTCAACTAGCTTCATGAGGTAGTCACCTGGAATGCATTTCAATTAACAGGTGTGCCTTCTTTAAAGTTAATTTGTGGAATTTCTTTCCTTCTTAATGCATTAGAGCCAATCAGTTGTGTTGTGAAAAGGTGGGGTGGTATACAGAAGATAGCCCTATTTGGTAAAATGCCAAGTCCGTATTATGGTAAGAACAACTCAAGTAAGCAAAGAGAAATGACAGTCCATCATTACTTCCAGACATGAAGGACAGTCAATCTGGAAAATGGTAAGAACTTTGAAAATTTCCTCAAGTGCAGTCGCAAAAACCATCAAGCGCTATGATGAAACTGAATCTCATGAGAACCGCCACAGGAAGAGAAGACCCAGAGTTACCTCTGCTGCAGAGGATAAGATCATTAGAGTTAACTGCATCTCAGATTGCAGCCCAAATAAATGCTTCACAGAGTTCAAGTAACAGACACATCTCAACATTAACTGTTCAGAGGAGACTGAGTGAATATCATTGTTTTTCACCTTTATTTAACCAGTACCAGTTTGTAGCGTGGTTCGTTCTGCGTTGTGTACTTTTAATCAGGACACTGCCACAACTGGAATTATGATGGTTGAATCATGTTTATTGGTCCTGCACACGAAGAGACAACACACAATAGGTTAGCCCTCGGTGCAGTCACAGCTCTCGGGCACCTTGCTAGCTGAAGGTCCGGCAAAAGAGAGGGAACTGCATACATACATTCAGTGCCCATCAGCACACTATACAATACAGTTAAAATTATATACAACATATTTGGAACAAAATAAAAGACATACCTGCACACCTCTCTCAACCAGCTTTTTTATTTTATTTTTATTTCACCTTTATTTAACCAGGTAGGCCAGTTGAGAACAAGTTCTCATTTACAACTGCGACCTGGCCAAGATAAAGAAAAGCAGTGCGACACAAACAACACAGTTACACATGGAGTAAACAAACATACAGTCAATAATACAATAGAAAAATCTATATACAGTGTGTGCAAATGTAGTAAGATTAGGGAGGTAAGGCAATAAATAGGCCATAGTGACAAAATCATTGCATTTTAGCAATTAAACACTGGAGTGATAGATGTGCAGAAGATGAATGTGCAAGTAGAGATACTGGGGTGCAAAGGAGCAAAAAAATAGCAATATGGGGATGAGGTAGTTGGATGGGCTATTTACAGATGGGCTATGTACAGGTGCAGTGATCTGTGAGCTGCTCTGACAGCTGATGCTTAAAGCTAGTGAGGGAGATAAGTCTCCAGCTTCAGTGATTTTTGTAGTTCGTTCCAGTCATTGGCAGCAGAGAACTGGAAGGAAAGGCAGCCGAAGGAGGAATTGGCTTTGGGGGTGACCAGTGAAATATACCTGCTGGAGCACGTGCTACGGGTGGGTGCTGCTATGGTGACCAGTGAGCTGAGATAAGTCTTTGCTAGGTTAAGCCCCGTCTTATAGATGACCTGGAGAGCCAGTGGGTTTGGCGACGAATGTGAAGCGAGGGGTAGCCAACGAAAGCATACAGGTCGCAGTGGTGGGTGGTATATGGGGCTTTGGTGACAAAACGGATGGCACTTTGATAGACTACGTCCAATTTGCTGAGTAGAGTGTCAGAAGCTATATTGTAAATGACATCGCCGAAGTCAATAATCGGTAGGATAGTCAGTTTTACAAGGGTATGTTTGGCAGCATGAGTGAAGGATGCTTTGTTGCGAAATAGGAAGCCGATTCTAGATTTCATTTTGGATTGGAGATGCTTAATGTGATTCTGGAACGAGAGTTTACAGTCTAACCAGACACCTAGGTATTTGTAGTTGTCCACATATTCTAAGTCAGAACCGTCCAGAGTAGTGATGCAGGACAGGCGGGCAGGTGCAGGCAGCGATCGGTTGAAGAGCATGGATTTAGTTTTACTTGCATTTAAGAGCAGTTGGAGGCCATGGAAGGAGAGTTGTATAGCATTGAAGCTCGTTTGGAGGTTTGTTAACACAGTGTCCAAAGAAGGGCCAGAGGTATACAGAATGGTGTCGTCTGCATAGAGGTGGATCAGAGAATCACCCGCAACAAGAGCGACATCATTGATGTATACAGAGAAAAGAGTCGGCCCGAGAATTGAACCCTGTGGTACCCCTAGAGACTACCAGAGGTCCAGACAACAGGCCCTCCGATTTGACACACTGAATTCTATCTGAGAAGTAGTTGGTGAACCAGGCGAAGCAGTCATTTTAGAAACAAAGGCTATTGAGTCTGCCGATAAGAATGCAGTGATTGACAGAGTCGAAAGCCTTGGCCAGGTCGATGAAGACGGCTGCACAGTATTGTCTTTTATCGATGGAGATTATGATATCGTTTAGGACCTTGAGCTGAGGTGCACCCATGACCAGCTCGGAAACCAGATTGTATAGCGGAGAAGGTACGTTGGGATTCGAAATGGTCGGTGATCTGTTTGTTAACTTGGCATTTGAAGACTTTAGATAGGTAGGGCAGGATGGATATAGGTCTGTAACAGTTTGGGTCTAGAGTTTCTCCCCCTTTGAAGAGGGGGATGACCACGGCAGCTTTCCAATCTTTAGGGATCTCAGACGATAAGAACGAGAGTTTGAACAGGCTAGTAATAGGGGTTGCAACAATTTCGGCGGATAATTTTAGAAAGAGAGGGTCCAGATTGTCTAGCCTGGCCTTCATGATCGAGTTGGTCGAATCAGGCCTTCATGGTCGAATTGCTGCAAAGAAACCACTACTTAAGGACACCAATAATAAGAAGAGACTTGCTTGGGCCAAGAAACACGAGCAATGGACATTAGACCGTTGGAAATCTGTCCTTTGGTCTGATGATTCCAAATTTGAGATTTTTGGTTCCAACCGCCGTGTCTTTGTGATACGCAGAGTAGGTGAACGGATGATCTCCACATGTGTGGTTCCCACCTTGGAACATGGAGGAGGAGGTGTGATGGTGTAGGGTGCTTTGCTGGTGACACTGTCTGTGATTTATTTAGAATTCAAGGCACACTTAACCAGCATGGCGACCACAGCATTCTGCAGCGATACACCATACCATCTGGTTTGCGCTTCGTGGGACTATCATTTGTTTTTCAACAGGACAATAAACCAACACACCTCCAGGCTGTGAAAGGGCTATTCGACTAAGGAGAGTAATGGAGTGCTGCATCAGATGACCTGGCCTCCACAATCACCCGACCTCAAACAAAATGAGATGGTTTGGGATGAGTTGGACCGCAGAGTGAAGGAAAAGCAGTCAACAAGTGCTCAGCATATGTGGGAACTCCTTCAAGACTTTTGGAAAAGCATTCCAGGTGAAGCTGTTCAAGAGAATGCCAAGAGTGTGCAAAGCTGTCATCAAGGCAAAGGAGGGCTATTTAAAAAAATCTCAAATACAAAATATACTGTATTTTGTTTTGTTTAACACTTTTCTGGTTACTACATGATTCCATATGTGTTATTTCATAGTTTTGATGTCTTAATAAAGAAAAACTATGGAATGAATAGATGTCCAAGCTATTACTCCAAACTATATCCTAACTATCTATCTCAACAAGACAAGGGAGAATACCTCTATGGATTGAAAGGTTCTGAAATGTTACTCCATGTTACAGAACCAATACCCATAACTTCAATAACAATCCATAACTATCCATCAAGAAGAACAATACCTCCTCTGTGTAGTAGAGTTGATGGAGCTGAAAGCTTCCACATAGATGTCTTGTTGTCTGGTTAAAACACAACACACACCAAGCTTCCTCTCTTGTTGTCTGGTTAAAACACAACACATAAATCAAGCTTCCTCTCTTGTTGTCTGGTTAAAACACAACACATAAATCAAGCTTCCTCTCTTGTTGTCTGGTTAAAACACAACACATAAATCAAGCTTCCTCTCTTGTTGTCTGGTTAAAACACAACACATAAATCAAGCTTCCTCTCTTGTTGTCTGGTTAAAACACAACACATAAATCAAGCTTCCTCTCTTGTTGTCTGGTTAAAACACAACACATAAATCAAGCTTCCTCTCCTGTTGTCTGGTTAAAACACAACACATATATCAAGCTTCCACATAGATGTCCTGTTGTCTGGTTAAAACACAACACATATCAAGCTTCCTCTCCTGTAAGCCACCATGTGTTGCTCCCGTGTTCAGAGTGGCTGGGCGTGTATGGGGGACTATTAGGGGCTATTAGGCCTAGTCTTTATAGGGGGAGTTGTTCTAGTTGTTGAGAAGTGCCAGATGAAAAGGAGGGCCAGTTATATCCCTCCCTGACGCTGTAGAGAAAATGTACCCGGCAACGCAATTACTTCCTGAATGACCCCTCATCAAGTGGAGAGCCATATTGATTGGTTGGTTTCCTTCCTCTGACATGTTCCAGGGAGCTCAAAGTGAGTCTGAAGATCTGTGAGAGAGAAAAGAAGAGAGAGACAGAGGGGGGAGAGGAGAGAGAGGAAGAAATGAGAGAGAGAGGGTTTAAGCACCTCTCCGAGAGAGAACAGAGAAGTGGGCAGGCAGATGTCTGGAAGTGAAGTGGACTTTCAATGTGTTGTTAACCTATACATCCATATGACAGTGTGATATTAACCAATAGAGCCATATGATAGTGTTATATTAACCTATATATTCATATGATAGTGTGGCGTTAACCTATAGATCCGTACCTCTGAAGCTTTGCTCTGGGATCTCCAGGATGTTTCAACTGTTAGATCTGACTCCAGGCCAGTCTCTATGTGACAGTATGGATTCCAGGCATTAAAGCACACTGTGAATTAGGTTCTGTCTTCCCTGTGGCTCAGTTGGTAGAGCATGGTGTTTGCAACACCAGCATGGTGTGTGCAACGCCAGGGTTGTGGGTTTGATTCCCATGGGGGGCCAGTACAAAAATAATAAAAAAAAATAAAAATGCATGAAATGTATGCATTCACTACTGTAAGTCGCTCTGGATAAGAGCGTCTGCTAAATGACTAAAATGAAAAATGTTCTGTTGACCTACAGTAGGTCTTTCCACCTAGGTACTGAACCCAAGTTGGTACGGATGGGTTCTGTTTTCTATTACATTTAGTTGAGGTTCATTTCGGTTCATGTCGGCCAAAAGTATACCAGCCTGGTACCCGAAAATATCTGGTACTGACTCGCTTGTAAAGCCTACTGAGGCGCAGGGTTTCACACTGCCGTCCATTGTCTAAAAGAGGCAGAATTCATCTAAGCTAAAACAATACATCTGTAAATAACGTTGACATTTTTTTCCCCACCATTTGACATTTAGTTAAAGTGTTTCGTGGCTCAATGAGCATTATTTCTGAAGTTTGACAATGTGCATGAAAGCTAGCTTAAATTGGTCCAACAACATTAGCTTGCTAGCTGAGCCGACTGGTCATACTTCATATGAAATGAAGGGGATGCAGCTAACCAGATAGCCAGTGCTTCACACACACAATGTTGAATTATTTAGGTTAAATGATACAAGCTAAGCAAGCTGTGTACATTGGCATGCGAAAGTATTCACACCCCTTGGCATTTTTCCTATTTTGTTGCCTTACAACCTGGAATTAAAATAGATTTTGGGGGTTTGTATCATTTGATTTACACAACATGCCTACCACTTTGAAGATGCAAAATATTTTTCATTGTGAAACAGACAAGAAGACACAAAAAACAGAACTTGAGCATGCATAGTTCACCCCCCCAAAAGTGGTCCTATGGACAGATACTCCAATCTCCGCTGTGGAGCTTTGTAGCTCCTTCAGGGTTATCTTTGGTCTCTTTGTTGCCTCTCTGATTAATGCCCTCCTTGCCTGGTCCGTGAGTTTTGTGGGCGGCCCTGTCTTGGCAGGTTTGTTGTGGTGTCATATTCTTTCCATTTTTTAATAATGGATTTAATGGTGCTCCGTGGGATGTTCAAAGTTTCTGATATTTTTTATAACCAAACCCTGATCTGTACTTCTCCACAACTTTGTCCCTGATCTGTTTGGAGAGCTCCTTGGTCTTCATGGTGCCGCTTGCTTGGTGGTGCCCCTTGCTTAGTGGTGTTGCAGACTCTGGGGCCTTTCAGAACAGGTGTATATATACTCAGATCACGTGACACTTAGATTGCACACAGGTGGACTTTATTTAACTAATTATGTGACTTCTGAAGGTAATTGGTTGCAACAGATCTACATATGCACATACCACTTTTCAGTTTTTTATTTTTGAGAATTTTTTCAAACAAGTGATTTTTTTCATTTCACTTCACCAATTTGGATTATTTTGTGTATGTCCATTACATGAAATCCAAATAAAAATAAATTAAAATTACAGGTTGTAATGTAGCAAAATAGGGAAAAATGGCAAGGGGGTGAATACTTTTGCAAGGCACTATATGTCAGAAGAGGTAGGGCTAGCTAGCTATGTCAGTTTGATATTAAGCTACTGTTACAACAAGTCATCTAAGCAGCTGATCGAGTCATGGCCACTGTCACGGTTGCACATCGTTTTTGCAAGAGGTATGCTTTGCAAAAGATTTGTTTTTATTTCTTCGTAATTGCACATTATTAAATCACAATGTAACGTTATTGTAATGAAACAAAAAAGAGAGTGAGGGTTGACTGGTACATTATATAGCCTAATCATTTTATTCTGCTTATTTACATCTCTCATCTCAATCACTTCCTGGTTACGCTGCAGCAACATTCTCTCTGCGAAGACGTTCACTTCCTAGTTACGCTGCAGCAACATTCTCTCTGCGAAGACGTTCACTTCCTAGTTACGCTGCAGCAACATTCTCTCTGCGAAGACGTTCACTTCCTAGTTACGCTGCAGCAACATTCTCTCTGCGAAGACGTTCACTTCCTAGTTACGCTGCAGCAACATTCTCTCTGCGAAGACGTTCACTTCCTAGTTACGCTGCAGCAACATTCTCTCTGCGACAACGTTCACTTCCTAGTTACGCTGCAGCAACATTCTCTCTGCGAAGACGTTCACTTCCTAGTTACGCTGCAGCAACATTCTCTCTGCGAAGACGTTCACTTCCTAGTTACGCTGCAGCAACATTCTCTCTGCGACAACGTTCACTTCCTAGTTACGCTGCAGCAACATTCTCTCTGCGAAGACGTTCACTTCCTAGTTACGCTGCAGCAACATTCTCTCTGCGAAGACGTTCACTTCCTAGTTACGCTGCAGCAACATTCTCTCTGCGAAGACGTTCACTTCCTAGTTACGCTGCAGCAACATTCTCTCTGCGAAGACGTTCACTTCCTAGTTACGCTGCAGCAACATTCTCTCTGCGAAGACGTTCACTTCCTAGTTACGCTGCAGCAACATTCTCTCTGCGAAGACGTTCACTTCCTAGTTACGCTGCAGCAACATTCTCTCTGCGAAGACGTTCACTTCCTAGTTACGCTGCAGCAACATTCTCTCTGCGAAGACGTTCACTTCCTAGTTACGCTGCAGCAACATTCTCTCTGCGAAGACGTTCACTTCCTAGTTACGCTGCAGCAACATTCTCTCTGCGAAGACGTTCACTTCCTGGTTACGCTGCAGCAACATTCTCTCTGCGAAGACGTTCACTTCCTGGTTACGCTGCAGCAACATTCTCTCTGCGACAACGTTCACTTCCTAGTTACGCTGCAGCAACATTCTCTCTGCGAAGACGTTCACTTCCTAGTTACGCTGCAGCAACATTCTCTCTGCGAAGACGTTCACTTCCTAGTTACGCTGCAGCAACATTCTCTCTGCAACGACTTTCCAACCTACATCTGTTCATTCTGAAATGGAAAACCAAAGAACAGAGCCAAACCCATGAAAAGTTAACCAGCATGGTATAGTACGGTTCAGTGCCTAGGTGGAAAACCCAGTCTGGGGTCAGTTGTGTGTGGGAGAAAACCAGTTTCATCTGCTGTGCTGGGTTTGCAATAACAGACTCTGGGTCAGTCCTCCTTGTAATGTCTCCATCAGGGTTTCTTATTTGGTCTGGCCTAGGATCAGTTCTGGGGAAATCTCCTCTGTTGTGCTGTGTCCATCTGGCTTATTTAAAACTGACTCCAGGCCAGTCTTCTCCATCGGGGTTTCTCAGTTTGCCTGGTCTAAGATCAGTTGTGTGTGGGAGAGGACCAGTCTGCTTTGCTGTGTCCATCTGGTTCCACTAAATACTGATTCCAGGTCAGTCTCCTCTAATGTGCTGTGTCAGCCTTCTGTGCTGTTATGTGTCCATCTGGCTTTACTAGGAATGATTCCAGACCAGTCTCCTGACTCTACTCTTCTGTTCTATGTTTTGTCTGGCTCTAATGAAACTGACTCCAGGCCAGAGTACTAAGACTGTTTCCAGGCTTTGATCCTTGGGATGGGTGAAGGTACACTTTACCTGTCCCTCCGTCCTGTCTCTGGTGAGATGGCTATTCTTGGACGAACTCCATGTGAGTCTCATTTGCCGTGCTGTGTCTGTCTGTGTGTGTGTATTAAATACTGATTCCAAGTCAGTCTCATTTGCCGTGCTGTGTGTGTCTGGCTTTACTGGGACTTCTTCCAGGCTTTGATCTAAAGGAGGAATGCATTTTACCTGTCCCCTCCCTCTTGTCTCTGATGAGAGGAGAGCAAGACATGAACATCAATACTGCTGTTAATGATGCTGTTTCATGTGCCTCAGAGAAGAGAGGAGTTGAGCTTTGTACAACAAAGAGCCTCGGCTATGTTTCTGGGCTCTATTCCTGGGGCTAAGTGTCAATTGAGACTGGATATTCACTAGCAGTAAACGTTTCTAATATAGGAATCTGTAGCACATAGGACTATGTTGAATGACACGTTAGACATTAGTATTTGCGTAACATCACACACACGTCTGTTTTTCCCGGGGCTTCAGAACACTGATTTGGTTCATTATTAGAAACAAGCCAATGAGTGAATACGGCACACAGAGTTGCCTCAGAGCCTCTGGAAGCCTGTATGATGGCTGACCGTTATCTAGGTCAGAGTTTAGCCTACCAATAGACTCTTTGTTGTTTTTCTCTCTCTGTCCCGAGGGAATTCCTCCTCACCAGTCTTGGATGCGTCCCAAATGGGCACCCTATTCCCTATATAGTGCACTACTTTTAACCAGATCTGGCACCTTATTGCCTATATAGTGCACTCCTTTTGTTCAGAACCCAATGAGTCCTGGTCAACAGTAGGGTACTATATAGAGGATCATTTGGGACACAGTTAGAAGGGTATGGTAGATAAATAAATAACACCATTATCTTTGGTCTGTAACTAACACTTTATTGAACGTATTAAATTGATTAGATTAGATTTATTTACAGCATGTTTTCTAAGTTATTATTGTACGACATGTTGTAAAAGCTGTGATTTATATCTTTTAATCTCATGCAGAAAATATGTTCTATCTCTAAGTCTTAAAACCTGTCTCTGGCCTGGCTCTGGTTCTGGCTGTGGCCTGGTTCTGGCTGTGGCCTGGCTCTGGCTGTGGCATTGCTCTGGCCTGGTTCCGGCCTGGCTGTGGCCTGGTTCTGGCTGTGGCCTGGTTCTGGCTCTGGCTCTAGCTCTGGCCTAGCTCTGGCCTGGTTTCTGGCCTGGCTGTGGCCTGGTTCTGGCTGTCGCCTGGTTCCGGCCTGGTTCCGACCTGGCTGTGGCCTGGTTCCGGCCTGGCTGTGGCCTGGTTCTGGCTGTGGCTTGATTCTGGCCTGGCTCTGGCCTGGTTCCGGCCTGGCTGTGGCCTGGCTCTCGCCTGGCTGTGGCCTGGCTGTGGCCTGGTTCTGGCCAGGTTCTGGCCTGGCTGTGGCCTGGTTCTGGCCTGGCTGTGGCCTGGCTCTCGCCTGCTTCTGAAGGGTTTGTCTCACAGCCGTCATATGAGCCCTGGTTCTTTTACATCTATGCAGATACACACTAATTAGACTTCTTCTTTCTTAAAGACTCTTCATACATTCTTTGTTTTTTCTAGTATTTGTTTTCTTTCATACAATTTGATTTTTTAAATATTTGTTTACATTTTTTTTCAAAAATGTTCCCCAATACAAACATACACATGCAAACAACAACTTACAGATGCACACAAACAACTACCTCTCCTCTGCCCAGACCTGCATGCTTACACCCACACCTGCGTTATTATTTCCCACTTAAACTAAATGGTGCAGTTTCAGGTCATCTCTGTAACCCACACACTTTCAATATTTAAATAATAAATCATTCGATTTTTACATTGTCGTAGCCGTTTCCTGCAGTCAAATGACCAAATCGCCATCTAGTGGCCTCATTATTCATATTTTTCGTAATTTGATAATTCATGTAAATATATATATATTTTTTTACTTGCTTAAAATCTGGTGTTTCCATGTCAAATGGTTTTGTTATATTTCAGTCTTCTGCCGACATCCATTCCTTTTAAATCTTGGTTCAAATAGTTGATCGTTTTTTTTCTAAGAGATTGTCAGTTGGATATGCTCTCTGCAAGGTTTTGTTTTATTACCTATCATATGAACATCCTTTTCTGACTCAAATAAACATTCCCTCAAGGTTGTCCCCCAAAAAATTATACTTGAAATGTTGTGATATGTAACTTAAGTTACTTATGTATTTGAAACGATCTACATTGGACAGTCTAAAATTACTTTTTAATTAGGTCATGGAAATACATTTATTTTCTCTTACCAAGTCACAAACGGTTTCCATGCCTTTAGTTTTCCATGTGGACCAATTTATCAGTGAATTCTGAAAAGCGATTCAAGGATTTTTCCATAACGTTATGTTTTAAGGAAGTGATATTGTAGAATGTTTTAATTTTCTTACATATTGTTGTGGTGTTCTTAACTCTAAAGTTGTTAATTTTCTTCGTTTTATCCTTTGAAAATTGACACGTAAAAATATTCTAGGGATGAGCATGCACATTTTCAGTATGTAACCATTGTTCCTCTTTAATGAATTGAACTATATGTTGCAAGTAAAAGCCCTGGGTGGTGATACAACTCCAAGTCTGGAAGATTAAAACCATCCTTATTATTCTATGAATTCTATTTGTCCATATGAAGTCTGTTATGACTGAGTATACTTTTGTAAAGAATGTCTTCATGGGTTAATTGGCATTACCGGAAATAAATACAAAAATGTTGATAGCCATGCCATTCAGAAGAGGTTTATTCTACGTTTAAGATTAATGGGATGATTGTTCCATTTAATTAGATCTGCTTTCATATTGTTGAGTAAGGGAATAAAGTTATCTTTATATACAGTTGAAGTTGGAAGTTTACATACGCTTAGGTTGGAGGCATTAAAACTCATTTATCAACCACTCCACAAATTTCTTGTCAACAAACTATAGTTTTGGCAAGTCGGTTAGGACATCTACTTTGTGCATGACACAAGTAATTTTTCCAACAATTCTTTGCGGACAGATTATTTCACTTATAATTAAATGTATCACAATTCCAGTGGGTCAGAAGTTTACATACACAAAGTTGACTGTGCCTTTAAACAGCTTGGAAAATTCCAGAAAATTATGTCATGGCTTTAGAAGCGTCTGATAGGCTAATTGACATCACTTGAGTAAATTGGAGGTGTACCTGTGGATGTATTTCAAGGCCTACCTTCAAACTCAGTGCCTCTTTGCTTGACATAATGGGAAAATCTAAAGAAATCAGCCAATACCTCAGAAAACAAATTGTAGACCTCCACAAGTATGGTTCATCCTTGGTAGACATTTCCAAATGCCTGAAGGTACCACGTTCATCTGTACAAACAATAGTACGCAAGTATAAACAGCATGGAACCACACATCCGTCATACCGCTCTGGAAGGAGACGTATTCTGTCTCCTAGAGATGAACGTACTTTGGTGCGAAAAGTGCAAATCAATCCCAGAACAACAGCAAAGGACCTTCTGAAGATGCTGGAGGAAACAGGTACAAAAGTATCTATATCCACAGTAAAACGAGTCCTATATCAACATAACCTGAAATGCCGCTCAGCAAGGAAGAAGCCACTGCTCCAAAACCACCATAAAAAGCCAGACTACAGTTTACAACTGCACATGGGGACAAAGATTGTACTTTTTGGAGAAATGTCCTCTGGTGTGATGAAACAAAAATAGAACTGTTTGTCCATAATGACCATTGTTATGTTTGGAGGAAAAAGGGGGAGACTTGCAAGCCAAAGAACACCATCCCAACCGTGAAGCACGGGGGTGGCAGCATCATGTTGTGGTTGTGCTTTGCTGCAGGAGGGACTGGTGCACTTCACAAAATAGATGGCATCAGGAGGCAGGAAAATTATGTGGATGCATTGAAGCAACATCTCAAGACATCAGACAGGAAGTTAAAGCTTGGTCGCAAATGTGTCTTCCAAATGAACAATGATCCCAAGCATACTTCCAAAGTTGTGGCAAAATGGGTTAAGGACATCAAAGTTAAGGTGTTGGAGTGGCCATCACAAAGCCCTGACCTCAATGGAAAATGAGGTGGAAAAGCCCTGACCTCAATGGAAAATGTGTGGGTAGAACTGAAAAAGTGTGTGCGAGCAAGGAGGCCTACAAACCTGACTTAGCTGGGCCAAAATTCACCCAACTTATTGTGGGAAACTTGTGGAAGGCTACCCAAAATGTTTGACCCAAGTTAAATATTTTAAAGGCAATGCTACCAAATATTAAACTTCTGACCCACTGGGAATGTGATGAAAGAAATACAAGCTGAAAAAAATCTTTCTCTCTACTATTATTCTGACATTTCACATTCTTAAAATAAAGTGGTGATCCTAACTGACCTAAGACAGGGAATTTTTACTAGGATTAAATGTCAGGAATTGTGAAAAACTGAGTTTAAATGTATTTGACTAAGGTGTATGTAAACTTCTTACTTCAACTTTATTTGTTGTTTGCTGTCACTTATTAAGCATTCTATTTTATATTTTTTGTGGTCCACTTAAAGGAAAGCTGTATACCATGAGTTAATTTTTTTAACTTTTTCCCAATATTTAGCTTTTTTTCCCACATACATTTTAAATGCTGAGATTTTTGAGATTTCAGAAAATATTTTTAGCAAATTATAGGGGAGAGAGGACATCCCTGTCTTGGGCCCCTTTCTAAAGTCATTTCATTAGACAATGTAATATTTGTGGATATTTTTGCTTTAGGACATTTATGTAATATTTTTATTAAATGTAATATTTCAGTTGGAAAGTTGAAAGCTCACAAAATTTTTAATTACATTTTTTCTCAAAATTTTCAAAATATTTCTAATGGAAACCCATCCATCCCTGGTGCTTTTCTCCACGTGAATGTCTTAACAGTATGTAATATTTCTTCTTGGACTATCTGTTTTTAGTGATAATATATTGTCTCTTGATAATAGCTTCAGGGTTATTGAGTCTAAGAAGGTTATATTATCAGTTCAACTGTTTAATTCTGATTAATATACATTTTCATAGAAGCTTTTCAAATGATAATCATGTTGTTGTTTCTAATTACCACATCTTTATCTTATAAAATTATAACTAGATTAGAATGTATTCGTTTTGTGAGAGCTGCGAAATACAGTATTTACCAGGGTTATTTGCCATTAAGTAGTATGGTTTATTTGAGTTTAACCTGTAGTTTGTGGCTCTCTTCAAATGTAAAAGATTGTATTACTGCATAAGTTCCAAAATTGTATTTTGTTCTTTTACCTGAAAACAATATATTTACAGGGGCGTTTTTCTAAAATAGATTATTTCTAAATCAGATTTAAATGTAGCCAAGTATGAGATTATCTTCCTCCCTAATGTACGTTTTAAAATTATACCAGCTTTTCTCTGTCCTCTGTCTCCATTTGTAATGGTAAAGTTATTTATTTTTTATTTTTTTAATAAAAAAAAAATATATTTTAGATCGTCACATTCCGATAATCGGTGTTCTTGTGAAAACTGTTATGACCTCACTGTGGAAAAGGGAGATTAACACGAACACAATGGTGTTCTCCGTTTTGCTCTACGACCCCCACAAGTGTCACAGGAAGAAAAAAATGGAAGTATGAAGGTAGTTTTGTGCCTACCCTAAAAAGGGGTTAAATATATGTAAAAAAGCTACAGACCCGGGTTTGATCCCGGGTTGTATCACAACCAGCGTGATCAGGAGTCCCATAGGGCGCCACACAATTGGCCCATCGTCATCTGGGTTATGGGCAGGCCGAGCGCCTGCAGGCTGACCTCGGTCGTCAGGTGAACGGTGTTTCCTCCGTGACTGGCTTCCGGTTTAAGCGGGCGGGTGTTAAGAAGCGCATTTTGGTGGGTCATGTTTCGGTGGACACATGACTCGAGCTTCGCCTCCCGAGCCCGTTGGGGAGTTGCAGCGATGAGATAAGATCGAAATTGGGGAGAGAAAAATATAATAATATTTCCTGAGCTTTCTTATATCGCCTAGATACAGGACAAAACACTTCAAAACCTTGTTTCTTATTGTTCATATTTTGACAGTCTTTTTTTTGCCATTTTTTTATGTGTTTTTTTAATGTGTTTCTCTGGGCTATAGTAGTAAAGGACAAATGTGTACTTAAAGTGGTCCTTACATTCTCAATCAAATAGCCAAGTGATCCATAGTATAACCATCTTAAAACAATTCCATCTGTCATTATTAGCCTATTCCTTCCCCCCTGAAGGGGGTTCGGGCAGGAACAAAGATTTCTGTTTCCTCTTTCTGATTCACTTATCTCAAATGGAGGCAGGAGATGAAATAATTACCGTCATTTCGATGAATGGGGAACATGGTATGTTGGTGGGGTCTGTCTGGCTGGCTGGCTGGCTGGCTGGCTGGCTTGCTGGCTGTCTGGCTCTCTGGCTGGCTGGCTGGCTGGCTAGTTTGGTACGGTTGCATTCCAATGCAATGGGAGATAAGTTTTCAGTATTTGGTGAAAGTGAAATCCTTGGTAATGGCAAAGCTATTGGAAGCTTTAGGTGATTGTCATCATGTGTTTATTAAAACATTTTATTTAAGGGTTCGTAACACCTTTATGTAACAAAGCCAAGTCAGTTTAAGAACAAATTCTTATTTACAATGACGGCCGACCAGAAGGCCTCCTGCGGCGACTGGGGATTAAAACAAAAAAAGAAAAACATATGTTCCCAGAGGGTTGAATAACAGGTCATTTTAAGGTTATATTCTTGTTTTTAAACTTCACCTACTTAGCTGGGACGCCAGACAGAAGAATTTCACTGTCAAGAAAGCAACACTCTGCAGCCGGAATAAACAGTCAGGCCTCCTTGAACTTTAAATGTATTCCTAAGTTGCTTATTTTACCATCAACTGTAGAGCCTTTATCATACACACACACACACACACACACACACACACACACACACACACACACACACACACACACACACACACACACACACACACACACACACACACACACACACACACACACACACACGAGCTTAGTTGTCCTCTGTTTACTCCCTGTCTATAAATAAAGATCAATATCGGAATAATATATACCACTTGGCATATGCTTCTATCTAAGGTGACTTAACAGTACAGTGGGTCTACGTTTGTTTCTAAAATAAACGGATAAATGGTAAGATTCTAAGCGTTTGTACGGAGAAGCTTTGCTGCTTTCCTCTGTTTCTTGCCTAGTAGGGTTCAAATAGGTCAGTAGTATTTCTATGGAAGGCTTGTTGGTAACTATAGTTGTTGTGTGAGGAGCTCCTGACCTTCCACGTGTAAGTGGGTCACATGGAGCCTGTTTAGAAATGCTAATGAGTGCCTACATGGAGAGAGAGAGCTTGAGATCAAGAGAAAGAGAGAGAGAGATAGGGAGAGAGAGCTTGGGATCGAGAGAAAGAGAGAGAGAGATAGGGAGAGAGAGAGAGAGAGCTTGAGATCGAGAGAAAGAGAGAGAGAGATAGGGAGAGAGAGAGATAGGGAGAGAGAGAGCTTGGGATCGAGAGAAAGAGAGAGAGATAGGGAGAGAGAGAGAGAGAGCTTTAGATCGAGAGAAAGAGAGAGAGAGAGTGAGAGAGAGAGAGAGAGAGTGAGAGAGATAGGGAGAGGGAGAGAGAAAGAGATAGGGAGAGAGAGAGCGATAGGGAGAGAGAGAGAGAGAGAGCTGGGAGAGAGAGAGATAGGGGGAGAGAGATAAGGAGAGATAGGGAGAGAGAGAGAGTGCTTGAGATCGAGAGAAAGAGAGAGAGCTGGGAGAGAGAGAGATAGGGGGAGAGAGATAAGGAGAGATAGGGAGAGAGAGAGAGAGGTTTTCCTGTTGAATATTCAGTGTTTGCCAATCTGTTTCCTCTCATTAAGACAGTGGAGGTAATGAATTCATCAGACTAAAGCTGCAAACCTCCTATCCCTGTAGTGCACTACTAATAGGACCCTGTTCAAAAGAAGTGCACGTTATATGGAACAGGCTGCCACTTGGGTCATAGCCTCAGTCTCCACCAATCAGAACCATTCCATTTGGTTCATAGCCTCTGTCTCCACCTATCAGAACCATTCCATTTGGTTCATAGCCTCAGTCTCCACCAATCAGAACCATTCCATTTGGTTCATAGCCTCAGTCTCCACCAATCAGAACCATTCCATTTGGTTCATAGCCTCTGTCTCCACCTATCAGAACCATTCCATTTGGATCATAGCCTCAGTCTCCACCAATCAGAACCATTCCGTTTGATTCATAGCCTCAGTCTCCACCAATCAGAACCATTCCATTTGGTTCATAGCCTCAGTCTCCACCAATCAGAACCATTCCATTTGGATCATAGCCTCAGTCTCCACCAATCAGAACCATTCCATTTGGTTCATAGCCTCAGTCTCCACCAATCAGAACCATTCCAGTCATTCTCTAAAACCGCTCTGTTAGCACATTATGCTAATAGCTTTATGCTAATAGATTCGTTGATAATATCTAAGTGTATTTTCTTTGGCCCAGTGTCTACATAGCTACATGTTCGCTCTGTGGACACAAAAGGTTCTGAACATTTCATGATTGTTAAAGGGTTATTAGGTTCCTGAAGGTGAATATTTTTGAACATTGTGATGAGAAGGTGCTTGACGTGCACTATAAAGAGAATACAGTGGCATTTGAGATTCAGTCTTGATTGGTCTGTTCTGTTTCTACAACTGGCCCCTATTAAGTAGCTATGGAAACGGAGTGAGTCTCATTATTTTTGGCCTGTCTTTGTGTCTAGGCTGACTGGAGGGCAGTGCACAGGGGTCTTAGGTCAGGACAGTGACATCATCGCCCCCTTCTGAAGTCCGTTCTTCTGTTCTGTTCAGCTGCACAGAGAGACGCAGGAAGACAGGGAGACGTTTTGTAAAGTTTCTTTGTCTTCTTGGTACACAATGGCTCTTCAAGTGGCTAAAACTCTCACTTCCTTTCCTTTATGCAGGTCTGTAAGTGTCCTGTAGGAACACAATATAATTATCACTCTCTCCTCTCCCCTGCCACAGCCCCTCGCCTCTCCTCTCCCCTGCCACAGCCCCTCGCCTCTCCTCTCCCCTGTCACAGCCCCTCGCCCCTCCTCTCCCCTGCCACAGCCCCTCGCCTCTCCTCTCCCCTGTCACAGCCCCTCGCCTCTCCTCTCCCCTGCCACAGCCCCTCGCCTCTCCTCTCCCCTGCCACAGCCCCTCGCCTCTCCTCTCCCCTGCCACAGCCAGCCCCTCTCCTCTCCCCTGCCACAGCCCCTCGCCTCTCCTCTCCCCTGCCACAGCCAGCCCCTCTCCTCTCCCCTGCCACAGCCCCTCGCCTCTCCTCTCCCCTGCCACAGCCCCTCGCCTCTCCTCTCCCCTGCCACAGCCCCTCGCCTCTCCTCTCCCCTGCCACAGCCCCTCGCCTCTCCTCTCCCCTGCCACAGCCCCTCGCCTCTCCTCTCCCCTGCCACAGCCAGCCCCTCTCCTCTCCCCTGCCACAGCCCCTCGCCTCTCCTCTCCCCTCCCCTGCCACAGCCCCTCGCCTCTCCTTTCCCCTGCCACAGCCCCTCGCCTTTCCTCTCCCCTGCCACAGCCCCTCGCCTCTCCTCTCCCCTGCCACAGCCAGCCCCTCTCCTCTCCCCTGCCACAGCCAGCCCCTCTCCTCTCCCCTGCCACAGCCCCTCGACTCTCCACTTCTCTCTGTGTTGTCTGACCCTGACTGTGGCCTCTCTCTGTGTTGTCTGACCTTGACTGTGGCCTCTCTCTGTGTTGTCTGACCTGGCTGTGGCCTCTCTCTGTGTTGTCTGACCCTGACTGTGGCTTCTCTCTGTGTTGTCTGACCTTGACTGTGGCCTCTCTCTGCTGTGTGTACTGTGGAGGTTGGTGGTTTAACCCTCTAAACCAATCCACTTCAACTGTGTACACACTGGGATTGAAGGAGTGGTGTTATTGGCTAGGAGGGATTGAAGGAGTGCTGTAATTGGCCTGGAGGGTATCCTGGTGCTCTGTTTCTAGGGTGACCCAGCTGCAAGGCTGCAGCGTTAGCCGAGAACTGAAGAGTGATAATGAATGCAGGACCTCGTTGGAGATACATCCAGGGAGTGGTGGGCCTTGGATTAGTCCACCGGGAAGGGAGATGGGTGTGAGGATTAGGGAGATGGGGGGCGAGTGGGGGAGGGAGAGGAAGAGGGGGAGCTATAGCCTTGTACAGACCAGGTTACTCCTAATTAGGAAAAGAGAGTCAATTATTCCTGGTGATTAGGAGCTGCTTTGCTGTACACACACACACACACTCACCCTCACACACACACACACACACACACACACACACACACACACACACACACACACACACACTCTCACACACACACACACACACACACACTCACACTCACACTCACACTTACGCTTACACACACACTTACACACACACACACACACACACACACACACACACACACACACTCACACACACACACACTCACACTCACACTTACGCTTACACACACACTTACACACACACACACACACTCACACCTGCTTGTCTGTCTGTCTGTCTGTCTATCTCCCTTTCTGTCTGCCTGTCTATCTCCCTGTCTATCTGTCTGCCTGTCTGTCTGCCTGTCTATCTCCCTGTCTGTCTCTTTGCCTGTCTATATCCCTTTCTGTCTGCCTATCTCCCTGTCTGTCTATATCCCTTTCTGTCTGTCTGTCACCTTGCCTGTCTGTCTGCCTGTCTATCTGTCTGCCTGTCTATCTCCCTGTCTGTCTCTTTGCCTGTCTATATCCATTTCTGTCTGCCTGTCTATCTCCCTGTCTGTCTCTTTGCCTGTCTATACCCCTTTCTGTCTGCCTGTCTATATCCCTTTCTGGATGCCTGTCTAACACCCTGTCTGTCTCTTTGCCTGTCTATTCCCCTTTCTGTCTTCCTGTCTAACTCCCTGTCTGTCTCTTTGCCTGTCTATATCCCTTTCTGTCTGTCTGTCTAACACCCTGTCTGTCTCTTTGCCTGTCTATCTCCCTTTCTGGATGCCTGTCTAACACCCTGTCTGTCTCTTTGCCTGTCTATCTCCCTTTCTGGATGCCTGTCTATCTCCCTTTCTGGATGCCTGTATATCTGCCTGTCTGTCTCTTTGCCTGTCTATCTCCCTTTCTGGATGCCTGTATATCTGCCTGTGCAGGAAAACACTGTAAGAATCTGTGTCCTGATCGCTAACCACATTAAGCATTTCAAACCCTCCGGCACTGAACCAGATAAGAGTGTTTTTTAAATGTAATCCCCCTTTTTTTTATATGAAAATGACCACAGCTGTTGGTTTTAATAATGCATCATAGGAGAGTGGTTCTATCAAACGGAATAATTATATAAATATCTCAGAGGAACGAACGTTAAAGCTACAATCGGCGATCTGAATTAAATATGAAACACATTTAAGGTTCGAGAGAGAGGGGGGGGGTTTAGATGTTGGGTCATATATATATTTAGTACCTTTTGACTGGTTCAATTAGCCCGTGGCCTGGTAATTGAACGGTTTTGCCACCTACACAGTAATAATTTGTGGTCAAAAATCCCATTTCTTTGCAACAGGAGAGTAAACGTTCTCATATTATTTGGAGGTTACAATTTTTTAATTGCTGTTTGAAGCATGTTACTAAGCTCATCAATAGCTTTCCCTTTGTCTAACATAATGAGTGAATACTAGGTGTGGTGTAACAGCCTGTACCATCAGACCCTTATGTTGACCTGGTGTAACAGCCTGTACCTTCAGACCCTTTTGTTGACCTGGTGTAACAGCCTGTACCATCAGACCCTTATGTTGACCTGGTGTAACAGCCTGTACCTTCACCTTCAGACCCTTATGTTGACCTGGTGTAACAGCCTGTACCTTCACCTTCAGACCCTTATGTTGACCTGGTGTAACAGCCTGTACCTTCACCTTCAGACCCTTATGTTGACCTGGTGTAACAGCCTGTACCTTCACCTTCAGACCCTTATGTTGACCTGGTGTAACAGCCTTTACCTTTACCTTCAGACCCTTATGTTGACCTGGTGTAACTGCCTGTACCATCAGACCCTTATGTTGACCTGGTGTAACAGCCTGTACCTTCAGACCCTTATGTTGACCTGGTGTAACAGCCTGTACCTTCAGACCCTTATGTTGACCTGGTGTAACGGCCTGTACCTTCAGACCCTTATGTTGACCTGGTGTAACAGCCTGTACCTTCAGACCCTTATGTTGACCTGGTGTAACAGCCTGTACCTTCAGACCCTTATGTTGACCTGGTGTAACGGCCTGTACCTTCAGACCCTTATGTTGACCTGGTGTAAGGGCCTGTACCTTTACCTTCAGACCCATCATAGCACTAGCCCCACCCCCACACAGCCCCTCTTCCTGCATCTTTCCATCAGGTTTGTTGAGTATATCCTGTTCCGTGCATCTCCCTTCAAAACGCACTGCAGAATAATCTTCATGTAGTTTCCCCTCATAGAAATTTCTGACGAATACGAGAAGCTGAGCTGAGCTGCATGCGAGATATTTCACTAGACTCATCTAGTGGTAGAGAAAATTTCCCTCTGTTTTTTGATACGATCAATAAGCTTACTCTTTATATCTTTTGCCATATCATCTGGAGTTATCCTAAAGACGAGATTAAATTGACAATAGTATGATGGATGAGAATATAATATATTTTTTTCTTCTCCAATACAATGTATTATTACATGTATTTATTAGACTGTTAAAATGTTGAAGTTCAAAAGGCACGTCATTGGTCCGACGTGGGGTGCAACAAGGCCAGGCTTTTCTTGTGTTAATCACTGGCATGTAGGCTAATCAATTGTAGAACAGGTTTTTATTAGATTACAACAGGGGTTGTAAACCCAAATTATTTTCCAATCATTTTGTTCTGAACAGAACCCTTGATTTTTCCCCCACTCTTCCACTGTACCGACTAGCAAAAATAATGTTCTGGACCGGTTCAAACCCACCAACAAGTACCAGTTTACAATGCCTTCTGAAAAGTATACAGAACCCTTGACTTGTTACTCATTTTGGTATGTTAAAACCTTATTCTAAAATTGATTAAATATTTTTTTCCTCTCATCAATCTACACACAATAACCCGTAATGACAAAGCAAAAACAAATTTTGGCAATTTTTTTGAAAATAAAATACTGAAATTTTACATTTACATTGCATTCAGGCCCTTTAAATCAGTTATTTGTTGAAGCAACTTTGACAGCAATTTCAGCCTCGCGTCTTCTTTGGTATGATGCTACAAGCTTGGCACACCTGTATTTGGGTTCATTCTTCTCTGCAGATCTTCTCAAGCTCTGTCAGGTTGGATGGGGAGCGTCACTGCACAGCTATTTTCAGGTCTCTCCAGAGATATTTTTTTGGGGTTCAAGTCCGGTCTCTGGCTGGGCCACTCAAGGACATTAAGAGACTTGTCCCGAAGCCACTCCTGTGTTGTCTTGGCTGTGTGCTTTGGGTTGTTGTCCTGTTGGAAGGTGAACCTTCGCCCCAGTCTGAGGTCCTGAGCACTCTGGAGCAGGTTTTCATCAAGGATCTCTCTGTACTTTTCTCTGGTCATCTTTCCCTCGATCTTGACTAGTTTCCCAGTCCCTGCTGCTGAAAATCATCCCCACAGCATGATTTTGCCACCACCATGCTTCACCGCAGGGATGGTATTGGCCAGGTGATGAGCGGGGCCTTGTTTCCTCCAGACGTGTCACTTAGCATTCATTAGACCAGAGGTCAGTTTGGCCGGGTGGCCAGCTCTAGGAAGAGTCTTAGTGGTTCCAAACTTCTTTAAGAATGATGGAGGCCACTGTGTCCTTGGGGACTTTCAATGCTGCAGAAATGTTTTGGTACCCATCACCAGATCTGGGCCTTGACACAATCCTGTCTCGGAGCTCTATGGTCAATTCCTTCAACTTCTTGGCTTGGTTTTTGCTCTGACATGCACTGTCAACTGTGTGCCAGTTGTGTGATCTAACGTGAGTCTCTAAACCTTTCTGGCAGTTTTCCGTTCCGGGAACTGGTAGCTAACATCCCAGTTGTGGATTTCATTTTTGACCATCAAATTATCTGTAAGCGCTTCATTAATTTATTGAAATCACCATTACAATTGTCTCTGAATGTACTGAAACTGTCTTTAAGGCCCTTGATTAGATTGATGAAATCAGTGATTAATATAGAGAGGGTCTGGAGGCCCTTCGTTGGGAAATCAGTGATTAATATAGAGGGGTCTGGAGGCCCTTCGTTGGGAAATCAGTGATTAATATAGAGGGGTCTGGAGGCCCTTCGTTGGGAAATCAGTGATTAATATAGAGAGGGTCTGGAGGCCCTTCGTTGGGAAATCAGTGATTAATATAGAGGGGTCTGGAGGCCCTTCGTTGGGAAATCAGTGATTAATATAGAGAGGGTCTGGAGGCCCTTCGTTAGGAAATCAGTGATTAATATAGAGGGCTCTGGAGGCCCTTCGTTAGGAAATCAGTGATTAATATAGAGGGGTCTGGAGGCCCTTCATTAGGAAATCAGTGATTAATATAGAGAGGGTCTGTAGGCCCTTCGTTGGGAAATCAGAAATTAATATAGAGAGGGTCTGGAGGCCCTTCGTAAGGAAATCAGTGATATCAAATAACTTGGCAAAGCCTATACAGCGATAGCTACTGTTTACTGCACATGGTATCAGCGCAGAGTGACACGTGCCAGAACCTGCGCGTTATTTTGAAATTGATAAGTTAATTAGGGATAGGCTTCCCACTAGTGTGGGGGGGGTTGAATCCGACACCTGTCGAAAACATCCGGTGAAATTGGAGGGCGCGCAATTCAAATAAATAATCTTAATATTAAACATTCATGAACATACAAGTATATCAGCATATCATTTAAAAGCTTAAATTATTGTTAATCTAACTGCATTGTCTGATTTACAAAAGGCTTTACGGCGAAAGCATACCATGCGATTGTTTGAGGACGGCGCCCAACATCAACATATTTTTCAACCGGCACAGGCTTCGTAAAATCACAAATAGCGATTAAATAAATCACTTACTTTTGAAAATCTTCCTCTGTTTGCAATCCCAAGGGTCCCAGCTACAACATGAATGGTCGATTTGTTAGATAAAATCCTTCTTTATATCACAAAAAGTCTGTTTAATTGGCGCCATCGATTTCAGTAATCCACTCGTTCAACATGCAGACAAAATAGTCCAAAAAGCTACAGCTAAACTTTGTTCAAACAAGTCAAACTATATTTCTATTTAATCCTCAGGTATCCTAAAATGTAAATAATCTATAATATTTAATACGGAAAGAAGCATGTTCAATAAAAAAGTAAAATTAGTAAGCGTGCGTCCCCTTTACCGCACTCCAACAGACTGATTTTGAACCGGGAGTCTGTACAAAAACTCAAAAATGTTGCTCGTTTTTGAAGAAACAAGCCTGAAACAATGAACAAAGACTGTTGACATCTAGTGGAAGCCATAGGAATTGCAATCTGGGAGCTGGAATTACATAAAACCCATAGCTTTCCATTATAAGAGCCTGGGAGCTCAAAATAAAAATGTTCAGGTTGGTTCGCCTGGCATATCAATTGTGTTATAGTCTCAGACATTATTTTAACATTTCTAGAAACTTCAAAAAGTGTTTTCTATCGAATGCTACCAATTATATGCATATCCTGGCTTCTGGGCCTGAGTAACAGGCAGTTTACTTTGGACACATCAGTCAGGCGGAAATTCAGGAAACTGGACCCTAGTTTGTTTGTTTTTTACAATTTGTTTTTATTGTTTTTCCTTGTAAATAATCAAGCATAATTACATTTCTTTACATAGGCCAACATTAAATATATTTTAATGTAAGATGTCCTTGAGTGTCCTGAAAGGTGTCTGCCAAATAAAATGTATTGTTATTATTTTTATCAATATATATCCTATCCCAGAATGCTCAATCTGATTGGGTGGGCCTGGTTCCCCACCCGTGCCTACGCCCCTGCTCTCTCTCTCTCTCTCTCTCTCTCTCTCTCTCTCTCTCTCTCTCTCTCTCTCTCTCTCTCTCTCTCTCTCTCTCCCCCATCTATCTATCCATCTCTCGCTCTCTCATTGTCGCTCTCTCATTCTCTCTCGCTCTCTCGCTCTTTATGGTTATCACCTTCAAACCAGAAGAGTCCCTCCCTACACTGTTTTCTTTGTTATAGGTAGTGACATGGTGATGTGTTTTGAGAAGCTCTCGTTCTCCATAATGCGTCCCCGAGGCAGCCGTCACAATGACAGACTCATTATTGCATTCATGTCTTCTGAACAAATTCCTGTTTTACTCACAGCTTAGTGTCAACATGCTTGTTCAAAGATACGTTGCTTTGGAATGAAAAATATATCAACAGTTGCCAAGGAAAGTCTGTAGATTTTGCAACAATTTTCACCTTACTTTAAGAACACATCTCCTGCACCCTTGCTGAAACAGTCCATTGTATTTTTGTCTATGTCTATACCTTATTTAGACAATTAGTGAGACAAAGAGTTTGTGACAATGTTCAGCATGATTGGTTCTCTGTAAAATATACTGAACAAAAAAATATAAACACAACATGTAAAGTGTTGGTCCCATGTTTCATGAGCTGAAATAAAACATCCCAGAAATGTTCCATACACACAAAAAGCTTATTTCTCTCAAATGTTGTGCCCAAAATTGTTTATATCCCTGTTGGTGAGCATTTCTGCTTTGCCAAGATAATCCATCCACCTGATAGGTGTGGCTTATCACGAAGCTGATTAAACAGGATGATCATTACACAGGTGCACCTTGGGCTGGGGACAACAAAATGCCACAGATGTGTCCAAGTTTTGGGGGAGTGTGCAATTGGCAT
>NW_021822723.1:35374-55374 GCF_901001165.1 Salmo trutta
CAATTGGTTCAATGACATATTCAATTAGTTTTAGCCAAATTTTAATAGGTATTTCAATTTGAATTTGCTTTTTTAATGGCGTAGAATGCCCTGCGTGCTTTCTCTCTCAGTTCATTCACTGCCTCATTAAGGTGTCCAGTTGAGCTTATTTTTAAACCTAAGTAATTGTAGTGTGTACAGTACTCTATATATTTTGTACCAATTGAGAACTTTGGTCTAATTCCCTGAGATCTGGATCTTCTCTGGAAAATCATTATTTTAGTCTTTTGGGGTTTACTGCCAGGGCCCAGGTCTGGCAGTACTGCTCTAGCAGGTCCAGGCTCTGCTGTAGGCCATGTGCTGGGGGTGACAGCAGGCATAGGTCATCTGTGAAGAGTAGGCATTTAACTTCTGAATTGTGGAGACTAACACCAGGGGCTGTGGATTTTTTTAGAATAGTAGCCAATTCGTTGATGTAAATATTGAAGAGTGCAGGGCTCAGATTGCAACCCTGACGAAGGCCCCGCCCCTGGTTAAAGAATAATGTTATTTTCTTGCCAATTTTAATGCTGCACGTATTGCCAGTATACATTGATTTAATTATGTCATGTTTTACCCCCTACACCACATTCAATAACTTTGTACAGCAGTCCTGTATGCCAAATAGAATCAAATTGTCACGTCCTGGCCAGTATAAGGGTTAATTGGTATTACAGTTTGGTCAGGACGTGGCAGAGGGTATTTGTTTTATGTGGTTAGGGGTGGTGTTTTTGTAGTAAGGGCATTTGATTTAGTATTCTGGGGGTTTTGGGCACTGTTTGAGATTCATGTATTCTATGTTTAGTCTAGGTAGTCTGTTTCTATGTTGAGTTAATTGGGGTTGGACTTCCAATTGAAGGCAGCTGTGTGGTGTTGCCTTTGATTGGAAGTCCTATATTAGTTGGGTGTGTTTGTCTGTGTGTTTGTGGGAGATTGTTCTGTGTTTAGCCTTGTGCCTTGCCAGACTGTTTGTTGAGCGTTCGGTCTCTTTTTGTTATTTTGGAATTTATTAAAAGTCAAGATGAGCATACACATACCTGCTGCGTTTTGGTCCTCCTTAACCAACGACAACCGTGACACAAATGCTTTTTGGAAGTCGATAAAGCAAGCGTATATTTTGGTTTTATTTTGGTGGACATGTTTATCTATCAGGGTGTGTAATGTGTAAATATGATCAGTTATGCGATGTTTTGGTATAAATCCAATTTGGCTTTTACTCAAGACATTGTGCTTATTAAGGAAGTTTAGAACTCTTACATTGATGATACTACAGAAAACCTTCCCCAGGTTACTGTTCACACAAATGCCTCTGTAATTGTTAGGGTCAAATTGGTCTCCGTTCTTAAAGATTGGGGTTATGAGTCCTTGATTCCAGATGTCAGGGAAATAACCTACACTCAGGATCAAATTAAACAGTTTTAATATAGCCAATTGAAATTTTGCACTAGTGAGTTTGAGCATCTCATTTAGGATGCCATCAGGTCCGCAGGCTTTTTTAAATGTGAGAGCCTGAAGTTTCTTATAGAGCTCCTGGTCAGTAACTGGGGAGTCCAATGGGTTTTGATTGTCCTTTATAGCTTTTTCTAATCCATTCAACTTCTCATGAATTTGGCGTTGTTCTGCGTTTGTGTCAATTTGAACGGTGTTGTAGAGTGTTTTAAAATGGGTCGTCCATATGTCACCATTTTGTATTGCTAATTCCTCTTGTTTAGATTTTTTTAGTTTTTTACAATTTTGCCAGAAGTTGTTTGTGTTTATGGACTCCTCAATTAGTGTCAGCTGCTTGCTGTTGTACTGTGCTTTTTTGGTTCTGAGTGTACGTTTACAGAGTTTTAAAGTCTCACAGTAATGAAGGCGTAATTCACCATTATCTGGGTCTCTGTGCTTTTGGTTGGATAGTGTTCTAGTTTTTTTCCTTATAATTTTACAATCTGCATCAAACCAGTTGTCATCTGTGATCTTTTTTTTTTTTAATTGCTGTTTTTTCTGGCCCGCAAATTGATTTTCACAAATAATCTGGTCCAACAAAAATTGTTGCCCTGACAGGAGGTCTATGTAGTATTGTCTCTATAGGGTGACACCCTGATAGGAGGTCTGTGTAGTATTGTCTCTATAGGGTGACACCCTGATAGGAGGTCTATGTAGTATTGTCTCTATAGGGTGACACCCTGATAGGAGGTCTATGTAGTATTGTCTCTATAGGGTGACACCCTGATAGGAGGTCTATGTAGTATTGTCTCTATAGGGTGAGACACCCTGATAGGAGGTCTATGTAGTATTGTCTCTATAGGGTGACACCCTGATAGGAGGTCTATGTAGTATTGTCTCTATAGGGTGACACCCTGATGGGAGGTCTATGTAGTATTGTCTCTATAGGGCGAGACACTGATAGGAGGTCTATGTAGTATTGTCTCTATAGGGTGAGACACTGATAGGAGGTCTATGTAGTATTGTCTCTATAGGGTGAGACACTGATAGGAGGTCTATGTAGTATTGTCTCTATAGGGTGACACCCTGATAGGAGGTCTGTGTAGTATTGTCTCTATAGGGTGAGACACTGATAGGAGGTCTGTGTAGTATTGTCTCTATAGGGTGACACCCTGATAGGAGGTCTGTGTAGTATTGTCTCTATAGGATGAGACACTGATAGGAGGTCTGTGTAGTATTGTCTCTATAGGGTGAGACACTGATAGGAGGTCTGTGTAGTATTGTCTCTATAGGGTGACACCCTAACAGGAGGTCTGTGTAGTATTGTCTCTATAGGGTGACACCCTGATAGGAGGTCTATGTAGTATTGTCTCTATAGGGTGAGACACACTGATAGGAGGTCTATGTAGTATTGTCTCTATAGGGTGAGACACCCTGATAGGAGGTCTATGTAGTATTGTCTCTATAGGGTGACACCCTGATAGGAGGTCTATGTAGTATTGTCTCTATAGGGTGACACCCTGATAGGAGGTCTATGTAGTATTGTCTCTATAGGGTGAGACACTGATAGGAGGTCTATGTAGTATTGTCTCTATAGGGTGACACCCTGATAGGAGGTCTATGTAGTATTGTCTCTATAGGGTGAGACACTGATAGGAGGTCTGTGTAGTATTGTCTCTATAGGATGAGACACTGATAGGAGGTCTGTGTAGTATTGTCTCTATAGGGTGAGACACCCTGATAGGAGGTCTGTGTAGTATTGTCTCTATAGGGTGACACCCTGATAGGAGGTCTATGTAGTATTGTCTCTATAGGGTGAGACACCCTGATAGGAGGTCTATGTAGTATTGTCTCTATATGGTGAGACACTGATAGGAGGTCTATGTAGTATTGTCTCTATAGGGTGAGACACCCTGATAGGAGGTCTATGTAGTATTGTCTCTATAGGGTGAGACACTGATAGGAGGTCTATGTAGTATTGTCTCTATAGGGTGAGACACTGATAGGAGGTCTATGTAGTATTGTCTCTATAGGGTGAGACACTGATAGGAGGTCTATGTAGTATTGTCTCTATAGGGCGAGACACTGATAGGAGGTCTATGTAGTATTGTCTCTATAGGGTGACACCCTGATAGGAGGTCTATGTAGTATTGTCTCTATAGGGTGAGACACACTGATAGGAGGTCTATGTAGTATTGTCTCTATAGGGTGAGACACACTGATAGGAGGTCTATGTAGTATTGTCTCTATATGGTGAGACACTGATAGGAGGTCTATGTAGTATTGTCTCTATAGGGTGAGACACCCTGATAGGAGGTCTATGTAGTATTGTCTCTATAGGGTGAGACACCCTGATAGGAGGTCTATGTAGTATTGTCTCTATAGGGTGAGACACCCTGATAGGAGGTCTATGTAGTATTGTCTCTATAGGGTGACACCCTGATAGGAGGTCTGTGTAGTATTGTCTCTATAGGGTGAGACACCCTGATAGGAGGTCTGTGTAGTATTGGCTCTATAGGGTGACACCCTGATAGGAGGTCTATGTAGTATTGTCTCTATAGGGTGAGACACTGATAGGAGGTCTATGTAGTATTGTCTCTATAGGGTGAGACACTGATAGGAGGTCTATGTAGTATTGTCTCTATAGGGTGAGACACACTGATAGGAGGTCTATGTAGTATTGTCTCTATAGGGTGAGACACTGATAGGAGGTCTATGTAGTATTGTCTCTATAGGGTGAGACACTGATAGGAGGTCTATGTAGTATTGTCTCTATAGGGTGAGACACTGATAGGAGGTCTATGTAGTATTGTCTCTATAGGGTGACACCCTGATAGGAGGTCTATGTAGTATTGTCTCTATAGGGTGAGACACCCTGATAGGAGGTCTATGTAGTATTGTCTCTATAGGGTGAGACACCCTGATAGGAGGTCTATGTAGTATTGTCTCTATAGGGTGACACCCTGATAGGAGGTCTATGTAGTATTGTCTCTATAGGGTGACACCCTGATAGGAGGTCTATGTAGTATTGTCTCTATAGGGTGAGACAACTGATAGGAGGTCTATGTAGTATTGTCTCTATAGGGTGAGACACTGATAGGAGGTCTATGTAGTATTGTCTCTATAGGGTGAGACACCCTGATAGGAGGTCTATGTAGTATTGTCTCTATAGGGTGACACCCTGATAGGAGGTCTATGTAGTATTGTCTCTATAGGGTGAGACACTGATAGGAGGTCTATGTAGTATTGTCTCTATAGGGTGAGACACTGATAGGAGGTCTATGTAGTATTGTCTCTATAGGGTGACACCCTGATAGGAGGTCTGTGTAGTATTGTCTCTATAGGGTGACACCCTGATAGGAGGTCTATGTAGTATTGTCTCTATAGGGTGACACCCTGATAGGAGGTCTATGTAGTATTGTCTCTATAGGGTGACACCCTGATAGGAGGTCTATATGTAGTATTGTCTCTATAGGGTGAGACACCCTGATAGGAGGTCTATGTAGTATTGTCTCTATAGGGTGAGACACCCTGATAGGAGGTCTATGTAGTATTGTCTCTATAGGGTGAGACACCCTGATAGGAGGTCTATGTAGTATTGTCTCTATAGGGTGACACCCTGATAGGAGGTCTATGTAGTATTGTCTCTATAGGGTGACACCCTGATAGGAGGTATATGTAGTATTGTCTCTATAGGGTGACACCCTGATAGGAGGTCTATGTAGTATTGTCTCTATAGGGTGACACCCTGATAGGAGGTCTATGTAGTATTGTCTCTATAGGTGAGACACCCTGATAGGAGGTCTATGTAGTATTGTCTCTATAGGGTGAGACACCCTGATAGGAGGTCTATGTAGTATTGTCTCTATAGGGTGACACCCTGATAGGAGGTCTATGTAGTATTGTCTCTATAGGGCGAGACACTGATAGGAGGTCTATATTTAGTATTGTCTCTATAGGGTGAGACACCCTGATAGGAGGTCTATGTAGTATTGTCTCTATATGGTGAGACACTGATAGGAGGTCTATGTAGTATTGTCTCTATAGGGTGAGACACCTGATAGGAGGTCTATGTAGTATTGTCTCTATAGGGTGACACCCTGATAGGAGGTCTATGTAGTATTGTCTCTATAGGGTGACACCCTGATAGGAGGTCTATGTAGTATTGTCTCTATAGGGTGAGACACTGATAGGAGGTCTATGTAGTATTGTCTCTATAGGGTGAGACACCCTGATAGGAGGTCTATGTAGTATTGTCTCTATATGGTGAGACACTGATAGGAGGTCTATGTAGTATTGTCTCTATAGGATGAGACACCCTGATAGGAGGTCTATGTAGTATTGTCTCTATAGGGTGAGACACTGATAGGAGGTCTATGTAGTATTGTCTCTATAGGGTGAGACACCCTGATAGGAGGTCTGTGTAGTATTGTCTCTATAGGGTGAGACACTGATAGGTCTATATGTAGTATTGTCTCTATAGGGTGAGACACCCTGATAGGAGGTCTATGTAGTATTGTCTCTATAGGGTGAGACACTGATAGGAGGTCTATGTAGTATTGTCTCTATAGGATGAGACACCCTGATAGGAGGTCTATGTAGTATTGTCTCTATAGGGTGAGACACCCTGATAGGAGGTCTATGTAGTATTGTCTCTATAGGGTGAGACACTAACAGGAGGTCTATGTAGTATTGTCTCTATAGGGTGAGACACTGATAGGAGGTCTAGTAGTATTGTCTCTATAGGGTGAGACCACTGATAGGAGGTCTAGTGTAGTATTGTCTCTATAGGGTGAGACACCCTGATAGGAGGTCTATGTAGTATTTGTCTCTATAGGGTGAGACACACTGATAGGAGGTCTATGTAGTATTGTCTCTATAGGGTGAGACACTGATAGGAGGTCTATGTAGTATTGTCTCTATAGGGTGAGACACTGATAGGAGGTCTATGTAGTATTGTCTCTATAGGGTGAGACACACTGATAGGAGGTCTATGTAGTATTGTCTCTATAGGGTGAGACACTGATAGGAGGTCATGTAGTAGGTCCTATAGGGCCCTGATAGGAGGTCTTATTAGTTTGTCTCTATAGGGTAGACACCTGATAGGAGGTCTATGTAGTATTGTCTCTATAGGGCGAGACACTGATAGGAGGTCTATGTAGTATTGTCTCTATAGGGGTGGTCACCCTGATAGGAGGTCTATGTAGTATTGTCTCTATAGGGTGACACCCTGATAGGAGGTCTATGTAGTATTGTCTCTATAGGGTGAGACACCCTGATAGGAGGTCTATGTAGTATTGTCTCTATAGGGTGAGACACCCTGATAGGAGGTCTATGTAGTATTGTCTCTATAGGGTGAGACACTGATAGGAGGTCTATGTAGTATTGTCTCTATAGGGTGAGACACTGATAGGAGGTCTGTGTAGTATTGTCTCTATAGGGTGAGACACTGATAGGAGGTCTGTGTAGTATTGTCTCTATAGGATGAGACACCCTGATAGGAGGTCTATGTAGTATTGTCTCTATAGGGTGAGACACCCTGATAGGAGGTCTATGTAGTATTGTCTCTATAGGGTGACACCCTGATAGGAGGTCTATGTAGTATTGTCTCTATAGGGTGACACCCTGATAGGAGGTCTATGTAGTATTGTCTCTATAGGGTGACACCCTGATAGGAGGTCTATGTAGTATTGTCTCTATAGGGTGACACCCTGATAGGAGGTCTATGTAGTATTGTCTCTATAGGGTGGACACCCTGATAGGAGGTCTATGTAGTATTGTCTCTATAGGGTGAGACACCCTGATAGGAGGTCTATGTAGTATTGTCTCTATAGGGTGAGACCCTGATAGGAGGTCTATGTAGTATTGTCTCTATAGGGTGACACCCTGATAGGAGGTCTATGTAGTATTGTCTCTATAGGGTGACACCCTGATAGGAGGTCTATGTAGTATTGTCTCTATAGGGTGAGACACCCTGATAGGAGGTCTATGTAGTATTGTCTCTATAGGGTGAGACACCCTGATAGGAGGTCTATGTAGTATTGTCTCTATAGGGTGAGACACCCTGATAGGAGGTCTATGTAGTATTGTCTCTATAGGGTGAGACACCCTGATAGGAGGTCTATGTAGTATTGTCTCTATAGGGTGAGACACTGATAGGAGGTCTATGTAGTATTGTCTCTATAGGGTGAGACACTGATAGGAGGTCTATGTAGTATGTCTCTATAGGGTGAGACACTGATAGGAGGTCTATGTAGTATTGTCTCTATAGGGTGAGGACACTGATAGGAGGTCTATGTTAGTATTGTCTCTATAGGGTGAGACACCCTGATAGGAGGTCTATGTAGTATTGTTCTCTATAGGGTGAGACACTGATAGGAGGTCTATGTAGTATTGTCTCTATAGGGTGAGGACACTGATAGGAGGTCTATGTAGTATTGTCTCTATAGGGTGAGACACTGATAGGAGGTCTATGTAGTATTGTCTCTATAGGGTGAGACACTGATAGGGAGGTCTATGTAGTATTGTCTCTATAGGGTGAGACACCTGATAGGAGGTCTATGTAGTATTGTCTCTATAGGGTGAGGACACTGATAGGAAGGTCTATGTAGTATTGTCTCTATAGGGTGAGACACTGATAGGAGGTCTATGTAGTATTGTCTCTATAGGGTGAGACACCCTGATAGGAGGTCTATGTAGTATTGTCTCTATAGGGTGACACCCTGATAGGAGGTCTATGTAGTATTGTCTCTATAGGGTGACACCCTGATAGGAGGTCTATGTAGTATTGTCTCTATAGGGTGAGACACCCTGATAGGAGGTCTATGTAGTATTGTCTCTATAGGGTGAGACACTGATAGGAGGTCTATGTAGTATTGTCTCTATAGGGTGACACCTGATAGGAGGTCTATGTAGTATTGTCTCTATAGGGTGAGACACCCTGATAGGAGGTCTATGTAGTATTGTCTCTATAGGGTGAGACACCCTGATAGGAGGTCTATGTAGTATTGTCTCTATAGGGTGAACACCCTGATAGGAGGTCTATGTAGTATTGTCTCTATAGGGTGACACCCTGATAGGAGGTCTATGTAGTATTGTCTCTATAGGGTGAGACACTGATAGGAGGTCTATGTAGTATTGTCTCTATAGGGTGAGACACTGATAGGAGGTCTATGTAGTATTGTCTCTATAGGGTGAGACACCCTGATAGGAGGTCTATGTAGTATTGTCTCTATAGGGTGACACCCTGATAGGAGGTCTATGTAGTATTGTCTCTATAGGGTGAGACACTGATAGGAGGTCTATGTAGTATGGTCTCTATAGGGTGAGACACTGATAGGAGGTCTATGTAGTATTGTCTCTATAGGGTGAGACACCCTGATAGGAGGTCTATGTAGTATTGTCTCTATAGGGTGACACCCTGATAGGAGGTCTATGTAGTATTGTCTCTATAGGGTGACACCCTGATAGGAGGTCTATGTAGTATTGTCTCTATAGGGTGACACCCTGATTTGAGGTCTATGTAGTATTGTCTCTATAGGGTGACACCCTGATAGGCGGTCTATATGTAGGCTTATCTATAGGGAACTGTAGGAGTAGTAGTATGTCTCTATAGGGTGAGACACCCTGATAGGAGGTCTATGTAGTATTGTCTCTATAGGGTGAGACACACCTGATAGGAGGTCTATGTAGTATTGTCTCTATAGGGTGACACCCTGATAGGAGGTCTATGTAGTATTGTCTCTATAGGGTGACACCCTGATAGGAGGTCTATGTAGTATTGTCTCTATAGGGTGACACCCTGATAGGAGGTCTATGTAGTATTGTCTCTATAGGGTGACACCCTGATAGGAGGTCTATGTAGTATTGTCTCTATAGGGTGAGACACCCTGATAGGAGGTCTATGTAGTATTGTCTCTATAGGGTGAGACACCCTGATAGGAGGTCTATGTAGTATTGTCTCTATAGGGTGACACCCTGATAGGAGGTCTATGTAGTATTGTCTCTATAGGGCGAGACACTGATAGGAGGTCTATATGTAGTATTGTCTCTATAGGGTGAGACACCCTGATAGGAGGTCTATGTAGTATTGTCTCTATATGGTGAGACACTGATAGGAGGTCTATGTAGTATTGTCTCTATAGGGTGAGACACCCTGATAGGAGGTCTATGTAGTATTGTCTCTATAGGGTGAGACACTGATAGGAGGTCTATGTAGTATTGTCTCTATAGGGTGACACCCTGATAGGAGGTCTATGTAGTATTGTCTCTATAGGGTGAGACACCCTGATAGGAGGTCTATGTAGTATTGTCTCTATAGGGTGAGACACCCTGATAGGAGGTCTATGTAGTATTGTCTCTATAGGGTGACACCCTGATAGGAGGTCTATGTAGTATTGTCTCTATAGGGTGACACCCTGATAGGAGGTCTATGTAGTATTGTCTCTATAGGGTGAGACACTGATAGGAGGTCTATGTAGTATTGTCTCTATAGGGTGAGACACTGATAGGAGGTCTATGTAGTATTGTCTCTATAGGGTGAGACACCCTGATAGGAGGTCTATGTAGTATTGTCTCTATAGGGTGACACCCTGATAGGAGGTCTATGTAGTATTGTCTCTATAGGGTGAGACACTGATAGGAGGTCTATGTAGTATTGTCTCTATAGGGTGAGACACTGATAGGAGGTCTATGTAGTATTGTCTCTATAGGGTGAGACACCCTGATAGGAGGTCTATGTAGTATTGTCTCTATAGGGTGACACCCTGATAGGAGGTCTATGTAGTATTGTCTCTATAGGGTGACACCCTGATAGGAGGTCTATGTAGTATTGTCTCTATAGGGTGACACCCTGATTTGAGGTCTATGTAGTATTGTCTCTATAGGGTGACACCCTGATAGGAGGTCTATATGTAGTATTGTCTCTATAGGGTGAGACACCCTGATAGGAGGTCTATGTAGTATTGTCTCTATAGGGTGAGACACCCTGATAGGAGGTCTATGTAGTATTGTCTCTATAGGGTGAGACACCCTGATAGGAGGTCTATGTAGTATTGTCTCTATAGGGTGACACCCTGATAGGAGGTCTATGTAGTATTGTCTCTATAGGGTGACACCCTGATAGGAGGTCTATGTAGTATTGTCTCTATAGGGTGACACCCTGATAGGAGGTCTATGTAGTATTGTCTCTATAGGGTGACACCCTGATAGGAGGTCTATGTAGTATTGTCTCTATAGGGTGAGACACCCTGATAGGAGGTCTATGTAGTATTGTCTCTATAGGGTGAGACACCCTGATAGGAGGTCTATGTAGTATTGTCTCTATAGGGTGACACCCTGATAGGAGGTCTATGTAGTATTGTCTCTATAGGGCGAGACACTGATAGGAGGTCTATATGTAGTATTGTCTCTATAGGGTGAGACACCCTGATAGGAGGTCTATGTAGTATTGTCTCTATATGGTGAGACACTGATAGGAGGTCTATGTAGTATTGTCTCTATAGGGTGAGACACCCTGATAGGAGGTCTATGTAGTATTGTCTCTATAGGGTGACACCCTGATAGGAGGTCTATGTAGTATTGTCTCTATAGGGTGACACCCTGATAGGAGGTCTATGTAGTATTGTCTCTATAGGGTGAGACACTGATAGGAGGTCTATGTAGTATTGTCTCTATAGGGTGAGACACCCTGATAGGAGGTCTATGTAGTATTGTCTCTATATGGTGAGACACTGATAGGAGGTCTATGTAGTATTGTCTCTATAGGATGAGACACCCTGATAGGAGGTCTATGTAGTATTGTCTCTATAGGGTGAGACACTGATAGGAGGTCTATGTAGTATTGTCTCTATAGGGTGAGACACCCTGATAGGAGGTCTGTGTAGTATTGTCTCTATAGGGTGAGACACTGATAGGTCTATATGTAGTATTGTCTCTATAGGGTGAGACACCCTGATAGGAGGTCTATGTAGTATTGTCTCTATAGGGTGAGACACTGATAGGAGGTCTATGTAGTATTGTCTCTATAGGATGAGACACCCTGATAGGAGGTCTATGTAGTATTGTCTCTATAGGGTGAGACACCCTGATAGGAGGTCTATGTAGTATTGTCTCTATAGGGTGAGACACTAACAGGAGGTCTATGTAGTATTGTCTCTATAGGGTGAGACACTGATAGGAGGTCTATGTAGTATTGTCTCTATAGGGTGAGACACCCTGATAGGAGGTCTGTGTAGTATTGTCTCTATAGGGTGAGACACTGATAGGAGGTCTATGTAGTATTGTCTCTATAGGGTGAGACACACTGATAGGAGGTCTATGTAGTATTGTCTCTATAGGGTGAGACACTGATAGGAGGTCTATGTAGTATTGTCTCTATAGGGTGAGACACTGATAGGAGGTCTATGTAGTATTGTCTCTATAGGGTGAGACACACTGATAGGAGGTCTATGTAGTATTGTCTCTATAGGGTGAGACACTGATAGGAGGTCTATGTAGTATTGTCTCTATAGGGCGAGACACTGATAGGAGGTCTATGTAGTATTGTCTCTATAGGGTGACACCCTGATAGGAGGTCTATGTAGTATTGTCTCTATAGGGCGAGACACTGATAGGAGGTCTGTGTAGTATTGTCTCTATAGGGTGAGACACTGATAGGAGGTCTATGTAGTATTGTCTCTATAGGGTGACACCCTGATAGGAGGTCTATGTAGTATTGTCTCTATAGGGTGACACCCTGATAGGAGGTCTGTGTAGTATTGTCTCTATAGGGTGAGACACCCTGATAGGAGGTCTATGTAGTATTGTCTCTATAGGGTGAGACACTGATAGGAGGTCTGTGTAGTATTGTCTCTATAGGATGAGACACCCTGATAGGAGGTCTATGTAGTATTGTCTCTATAGGGTGAGACACTGATAGGAGGTCTGTGTAGTATTGTCTCTATAGGGTGAGACACTGATAGGAGGTCTGTGTAGTATTGTCTCTATAGGATGAGACACCCTGATAGGAGGTCTATGTAGTATTGTCTCTATAGGGTGAGACACTGATAGGAGGTCTATGTAGTATTGTCTCTATAGGGTGACACCCTGATAGGAGGTCTATGTAGTATTGTCTCTATAGGGTGACACCCTGATAGGAGGTCTATGTAGTATTGTCTCTATAGGGTGACACCCTGATAGGAGGTCTATGTAGTATTGTCTCTATAGGGTGACACCCTGATAGGAGGTCTATGTAGTATTGTCTCTACAGGGTGAGACACCCTGATAGGAGGTCTATGTAGTATTGTCTCTATAGGGTGAGACACTGATAGGAGGTCTATGTAGTATTGTCTCTATAGGGTGACACCCTGATAGGAGGTCTATGTAGTATTGTCTCTATAGGGTGACACCCTGATAGGAGGTCTATGTAGTATTGTCTCTATAGGGTGAGACACTGATAGGAGGTCTATGTAGTATTGTCTCTATAGGGTGAGACACCCTGATAGGAGGTCTATGTAGTATTGTCTCTATAGGGTGACACCCTGATAGGAGGTCTATGTAGTATTGTCTCTATAGGGTGAGACACCCTGATAGGAGGTCTATGTAGTATTGTCTCTATAGGGTGAGACACTGATAGGAGGTCTATGTAGTATTGTCTCTATAGGGTGAGACACTGATAGGAGGTCTATGTAGTATTGTCTCTATAGGGTGAGACACTGATAGGAGGTCTATGTAGTATTGTCTCTATAGGGTGAGACACTGATAGGAGGTCTATGTAGTATTGTCTCTATAGGGTGAGACACCCTGATAGGAGGTCTATGTAGTATTGTCTCTATAGGGTGAGACACTGATAGGAGGTCTATGTAGTATTGTCTCTATAGGGTGAGACACTGATAGGAGGTCTATGTAGTATTGTCTCTATAGGGTGAGACACTGATAGGAGGTCTATGTAGTATTGTCTCTATAGGGTGAGACACTGATAGGAGGTCTATGTAGTATTGTCTCTATAGGGTGAGACACTGATAGGAGGTCTATGTAGTATTGTCTCTATAGGGTGAGACACTGATAGGAGGTCTATGTAGTATTGTCTCTATAGGGTGAGACACTGATAGGAGGTCTATGTAGTATTGTCTCTATAGGGTGAGACACTGATAGGAGGTCTATGTAGTATTGTCTCTATAGGGTGACACCCTGATAGGAGGTCTATGTAGTATTGTCTCTATAGGGTGAGACACTGATAGGAGGTCTATGTAGTATTGTCTCTATAGGATGAGACACCCTGATAGGAGGTCTATGTAGTATTGTCTCTATATGGTGAGACACTGATAGGAGGTCTATGTAGTATTGTCTCTATAGGGTGACACCCTGATAGGAGGTCTATGTAGTATTGTCTCTATAGGATGAGACACCCTGATGGGAGGTCTATGTAGTATTGTCTCTATAGGATGAGACACCCTGATAGGAGGTCTGTGTAGTATTGTCTCTATATGGTGAGACACTGATAGGAGGTCTATATGTAGTATTGTCTCTATAGGATGAGACACCCTGATAGGAGGTCTGTGTAGTATTGTCTCTATAGGGTGAGACACCCTGATAGGAGGTCTATGTAGTATTGTCTCTCAGCACGTACAGTGCATATGCTCTTGACTGAGGTCCAATATCAGGATCTAGACATGCTTGTTGATATGTGAAATAAGGACCATTTCAGATGATTATTTGAGTTTTTTTGGGGGGGACATAGAGAGACAGATGTGGGAGGGGGGCTGTTGTTGACAGGCTGAAGGGAAGGTGGTCAGGGAGGGGAGGGAGGAAGGTGGTCAGGGAGGGGGGGCGAGGGTGGAAGGCCAGAAATATCAGTGGATCAAAGAACAAACAGAGAGTAATCTTTAGCTCTTAACTCTATTTATATACTACCTCACCAGCTGTGACCCTGCAGGGTTCACACACACACACACACATACACACACGCACACACACACGCACACACACACACACACACACACACACACACACACACACACACCACGGTTGGTACTAGCTACACTCTGTCAGAACCGAACGAGGAGGACGAAGTTGGAGCTGTGACATTATATTACCCTCTCCTCTCGCACCGACTCATAAGGCACAGATACCCCCCCTCCCCCCCCCTTCCCCCCCTCTTCCCCCCACGCCCCCCCCCTTTCCCCCTCCCCCCCCCCCACACACACACAAACATTTATGAGCACATCTTGTAAGGTGTGTTGTTCCTCATTCCTTAGCAGCGGTCTGAAAACAAGAACCCCCTGCAAACATGGAGGGTTGTTTCTATAAGAGGCTTAGTGTTGGTGGGCAGGGATGGTGAGACAGAACTGATCCCACCAAGACAAGCCCAGACCTGCCTGTCTAACCCAGAGGTCTCACTCACAGAGCTGAGAAGCATGGGCCACTCCCCGCCGGAGCCCACCACGCGCGCCTGGGTGAGAGCACTGGGCCTTCCAGTGATATATTGCCTGTCAGTAAGGGGTTATACCCACTGTTATTGTATTCCTCTTTACCGGCTGCATCAATTGATCCGGGGGACGACGACGACAACGGCAGGGGGGGGGTCTTGTCAGTGTGTCTCACCATATAGAGACAATACTACATAGACCTACATTACAGTAGTTCCGCCATGGGATATCTCTCTCTCGCCCTCTCTCTCTCTCTCTCTCTCTCTCTCTCTCAGTTCAGTCCAGTTCAGAGTCCAAAAGGTACCGAAGGGCAGTAAGAATCAAGGTCAGGGCAGGCAGGAAAAGAGGTCCAGGGTCAGGCAGGGGTCAAAACCGGGAGGACTATCAAAAAGAGAATAGCAAAAGGAGTACAGGGAAAAAAACACGCAGGTTGACTTGACTGATATACAAGACGAACTGGCACAGAGAGACGGGAAACACAGGGATACATACACTGGTACAGAGAGACAGGAAACACAGGGATACATACACTGGGGCAGAGAGACAGGAAACACAGGGATACGTACACTGGGGCAGAGAGACAGGAAACACAGGGATACATACACTGGGGCAGAGAGACAGGAAACACAGGGATACATACACTGGGGCAGAGAGACAGGAAACACAGGGATACATACACTGGGGCAGAGAGACAGGAAACACAGGGATACATACACTGGGGCAGAGAGACAGGAAACACAGGGATAAATACACTGGGGCAGAGAGACAGGAAACACAGGGATAAATACACTGGGGCAGAGAGACAGGAAACACAGGGATACATACACTGGTACAGAGAGACAGGAAACACAGGGATACATACACTGGGGCAGAGAGACAGGAAACACAGGGATACATACACTGGGGCAGTGAGACAGGAAACACAGGGATACATACACTGGGGCAGAGAGACAGGAAACACAGGGATAAATACACTGGGGCAGAGAGACAGGAAACACAGGGATACATACACTGGGGCAGAGAGACAGGAAACACAGGGATAAATACACTGGTACAGAGAGACAGGAAACACCTGGTTAAATACACTGGCACAGAGAGACAGGAAACACAGGGATAAATACACTGGTACAGAGAGACAGGAAACACAGGGATAAATACACTGGGGCAGAGAGACAGGAAACACAGGGATAAATACACTGGGGCAGAGAGACAGGAAACACAGGGATAAATACACTGGGGCAGAGAGACAGGAAACACAGGGATACATACACTGGGGCAGAGAGACAGGAAACACAGGGATACATACACTGGTACAGAGAGACAGGAAACACAGGGATACATACACTGGGGCAGATAGACAGGAAACACAGGGATACATACACTGGGGCAGAGAGACAGGAAACACAGGGATAAATACACTGGGGCAGAGAGACAGGAAACACAGGGATACATACACTGGGGCAGAGAGACAGGAAACACAGGGATAAATACACTGGTACAGAGAGACAGGAAACACAGGGATAAATACACTGGTACAGAGAGGCAGGAAACACAGGGATAAATACACTGGGGCAGAGAGACAGGAAACACAGGGATAAATACACAGAGAGACAGGAAACACAGGGATAAATACACTGATACAGAGAGACAGGAAACACAGGGATACATACACTGGGGAAAATAAGCCACACCTGGAGGGGGTGGAGACAATCACAGGAACAGGTGAAACAGATCAGGGTGTGACTCTCTCTCTCAAATTCAAATTCAACGCTGCTTTATTGGCATGAAAAACATTGTGTCAATATTGCCAAAGCAACAATGTATACAATATACATTGTAATAAAATGATTAACAATAACAAATAATAATATAAAATGGTTGTAAACAATAATACAAAATTAAATACAAAAGTAATAACAATAAAATGGTAACAGTCAATAGTAGAATGTAATGTAATAAATATAAAAATATAAATATGGAAAATTAAACTATAACTAACTTATAACACTAATTTATAACACAGGAAGCGGCGCAGGTCCTAATCCAGGCACTTGTCATCTCCTGTCTGGATTACTGCAACTCGCTGTTGGCGGGGCTCCCTGCCTGTGCCATTAAACCCCTACAACTCATCCAGAACGCCGCAGCCCGTCTGGTGTTCAACCTTCCCAAGTTCTCTCACGTCACCCCGCTCCTCCGCTCTCTCCACTGGCTTCCAGTTGAAGCTCGCATCCGCTACAAGACCATGGTGCTTGCCTACGGAGCTGTGAGGGGAACGGCACCTCCGTACCTTCAGGCTCTGATCAGGCCCTACACCCAAACAAGGGCACTGCGTTCATCCACCTCTGGCTTGCTCGCCTCCCTACCTCTGAGGAAGCACAGCTCCCGCTCAGCCCAGTCAAAACTGTTCGCTGCTCTGGCACCCCAATGGTGGAACAAGCTCCCTCACGACGCCAGGACAGCGGAGTCAATCACCACCTTCCGGAGACACCTGAAACCCCACCTCTTTAAGGAATACCTGGGATAGGATAAAGTAATCCTTCTAAGCCCCCCCCCCTAAAAGATTTAGATGCACTATTGTAAAGTGGTTGTTCCACTGGATATCATAAGGTGAATGCACCAATTTGTAAGTCGCTCTGGATAAGAGCGTCTGCTAAATGACTTAAATGTAAATGTAAATAACGGTCATCTTCACCATTACATCAGTACTACAACTACTGTCATCATTACCACTACTACTACCATCACTAAACTGTTATCATTACCATTACTACCCATACCACTACTATTTTGAATGATAAACAACAATAATAATAGTAATAACAATAACAGTAATAACAATAATAGTAATAATAAGTCAGTTACTGTTTACTCTGCAGATGTTATTATTCAGTGTCCCTCAGGCTATGGCAGGCAAATACATTTTTGGCTGCAAGAGGAGCCATTGCTCCTTCGCCCATGAGTATTTTTAGTTTTTCCTCTGGGTTTAATAAGTTCAAATTTGGAATAAATGTTTTCATTTCTGTGAATAAGGAATCTCTTTGTGAGGAATATTTATCACAGTAAAGGAGAAAGTGCATCTCTGTCTCTACCTTCCCTGTCGTGCAGTGACCACATACACGCTCCTCTTTGGGGAGCCATGTCTTTTTATGTCTGCCTTTATCTATTGATAATCGCTGGTCACTCAGCCTGTACTTGGTAAGGATCTGTCTCTGCCAGGTGGTCACTCAGCCTGTACTTGGTAAGGATCTGTCTCTGCCAGGTGGTCACTCAGCCTGTACTTGGTAAGGATCTGTCTCTGCCAGGTGGTCACTCAGCCTGTACTTGGTAAGGATCTGTCTCTGCCAGGTGGTCACTCAGCCTGTACTTGGTAAGGATCTGTCTCTGCCAGGTGGTCACTCAGCCTGTACTTGGTAAGGATCTGTCTCTGCCAGGTGGTCACTCAGCCTGTACTTGGTAAGGATCTGTCTCTGCCAGGTGTCACTCAGCCTGTACTTGGTAAGGATCTGTCTCTGCCAGTTGGTCACTCAGCCTGTACTTGGTAAGGATCTGTCTCTGCCAGGTGGTCACTCAGCCTGTACTTGGTAAGGATCTGTCTCTGCCCAGGTGGTCACTCAGCCTGTACTTGGTAAGGATCTGTCTCTGCCAGGTGGTCACTCAGCCTGTACTTGGTAAGGATCTGTCTCTGCCAGGTGGTCACTCAGCCTGTACTTGGTAAGGATCTGTCTCTGCCAGGTGGTCACTCAGCCGGTACTTGGTAAGGATCTGTCTCTGCCAGGTGGTCACTCAGCCTGTACTTGGTAAGGATCTGTCTCTGCCAGGTGGTCACTCAGCCTGTACTTGGTAAGGATCTGTCTCTGCCAGGTGGTCACTCAGCCTGTACTTGGTAAGGATCTGTCTCTGCCAGGTGGTCACTCAGCCTGTACTTGGTAAGGATCTGTCTCTGCCAGGTGGTCACTCAGCCTGTACTTGGTAAGGATCTGTCTCTGCCAGTTGGTCACTCAGCCTGTACTTGGTAAGGATCTGTCTCTGCCAGGTGGTCACTCAGCCTGTACTTGGTAAGGATCTGTCTCTGCCAGGTGGTCACTCAGCCTTTACTTGGTAAGGATCTGTCTCTGCCAGGTGGTCACTCAGCCTGTACTTGGTAAGGATCTGTCTCTGCCAGGTGGTCACTCAGCCTGTACTTGGTAAGGATCTGTCTCTGCCAGGTGGTCACTCAGCCTGTACTTGGTAAGGATCTGTCTCTGCCAGGTGGTCACTCAGCCTGTACTTGGTAAGGATCTGTCTCTGCCAGGTGGTCACTCAGCCTGTACTTGGTAAGGATCTGTCTCTGCTTCGTATCTCTGACAGAGTAGAGATAATCAGCCAATTCAGATTCTCTGTTTAGGTTCAGATAGCAATTTAGTCGGCTTTGGGATTTTGTTTCATTTTTCCAATGTTGTAATATGAGTCCTTTGATTGGTTCATGATTTTGTTTATTTGAATTCTTTCTTTTGAAGCAGTGCTGGTGTCAGCTTGGTTGGTGAGGTCCAACACCAGCTGACTGAGAGGGCTCGTTTCTGGGCTCAGCTCTTGGGTTTGGAGTGCTTTAAATTGCAGACTTGAATTTAGATGTAGACAAAATTTTTATGATCTTTTCTGTATTTTCATTACTACTGGAAAGAGGCCCAGTTCTGCCCTACATGTATTAGTTGGTGTATTTGTCTGGACTTGTAGGATTTTCCGACAGAATTCTGCATGTAGGGCTTCAATTGGATGTTTGTCCCACATTTTAAAGTCCAGTTTATTGAGTGGCCCCCAAACCTCATTTCCGTAAAGAGCTATTGGTAGGATTACGCTGTCAAATATTGTGGTCCAAATTCTAATTGGGATGTTGATTTTGAATAATTTCCAAATTTTTTATTTTATAATATATAATATAATATTTATAATATAATTCTTTGTGTGTTCAATCATGGTGTTGTTCAGGGTGAATTTATATTTGTGTTTCTAACATCTGTTTTTTTGGGGGGGAAATCATGATTTTCGTTTTTTGGAAATTTACTGCCAGGGCCCAATTATGGCAATATTGCTCTAGAATATTAAGGTTCTGTTGAAGACCTTCTTTGTTTGGTGATAGAAGTACCAAGTTGTCACATCCTGACCCTTGTA